>NC_136428.1:21126265-21308765 GCF_052849685.1 Lactuca virosa | reverse complement strand
TCGTTTGAGCTGAAAAATATGGAATACTGTATGAATGTGTGTGGTGTCCGGGTGTTTGGAGGGATTTGGGCCCAGTCCTGGCCCAAAACCGCTTTAACAAGGATCGGTTCATCGGTTATTGAAGATATGGTCGTGGTCATGTGATGTCCCATTCGTATTCAACGTGGCAGGTTAGCCAATTTTAAAAGGGACCGGTTAACTAATTCAGCCCGGCCCAAAACCCAAAATTGGTTGAAAAAACCCAATTTTATAAGCAAATGGCTATATAGCAGTTTAAGGCAATTTTCGGAAAATATTTGAGCTTTTACCTACTTTGATGTGTACAAGTGAGTGGATTGTTTACATGAATCACAATAAAAAAAACGTTCTTTAAGTTCGTATTTTGCGCAAACTATGTGTTCTCGAATTGTCAACTTCAGCCAGGATTTAGTTCTTGAATAGATGACATTTTTCTTGTATATATTATCCTTAGTAGTTAAACAAATTTACCTATGACTACTAAATAAACACATACAAAGCTAGGTCGAACCTATGGAACACAATGACACAACTAATCAAAATCAAAATTAATAAAATAACCTAGAGAATTGTCTCACGTGCTTTTCCACTTGGAATTGTACTATACTTGTTCATGGCGTCAAAATTCTAATAAACAGTATTAGCGAATGCCTTAGAATTTAACTATCATCACAATGAGAGCGAATAGTAAGTTTCTTAAGTTTTTTCTTTTTGTACTTATAACGATATATACATGACAGCAATAAAAAAACTTGTGTATCTCACATAAACTGCAAGCAAGAAACAAGAGCTATGCAAATCGAACAAGATTAAATTGTTCAGGAAAGGAAAGCAAATAAACAAAAATATTTAAGGTGGAGCATGTTTGTTACCTTTACCTTTTAAACCCTCTTTATCTTACATAAAACATAATTCACACATTTTTCATTCATTACTCATTTTAGTCATTACATTTTTTTTTTCTTGAGAAAAAAAGTAGCAAAAGGAAAAGGACGACTTGAGTTTGAGAAACTACTACTAGCCCATGGCATACTTTTGGGTCCAGCTTCGTGCAGTTGTCTCATACTTGCTCCTATCCGTCTTGTACATGTGAGCAATCTCCGGCACAAGAGGGTCATCAGGGTTGGGGTCCGTCAACAACGAGCAAATCGACAGTAAAACCTAATTTCATAAAATGACCATTTTACCCCTCATATTTATTTCAACAAACAATTTTCACAGGATTCATCATTTGGGGGAGGAATGGTGTCTGAATACATTAAGTCTAAAGTACAAACCTTGGAAATGGTTAAAGCTGGGCTCCATTGTTCCTTCAAAATATCAAGACAAATGCTGCCATTGCTGTTGATGTTCGGGTGGAAAACCTTTGTCCTGAAAGCCACCTATAAAAGAGATGTTTAAAAAGTTGAGTAAACAATATACTAATATATATGCAAAAAATAATGAATTCTTGAATAAGAGGTTATATTATACCTTAGGTGGCTTAAATGGATAATCAGGAGGGAAATGAATAGTAACTAGAAAAACTCCACCAGCATAAGGGCTGTCAGGTGGCCCCATGATTGTAGCTTGCCAGTGAAACATGTCTTCTGCCACTGGGCCTAAAATCACACTTACAGAAGAGAGGGTAAACCATATGAACTATGAACTATGAACAATTCAATTTTATCAAATTAGCTTACTATCAACATGCTAAATGGAAACAGAACTATAAAACATTAGATCATTGATGAGGTGAGCAGTGAAGATAGCAAATCATCAAGAAACTCACAAAGCCATGGAATGCCTAAATAGAGAGCTCATTTCATTGGTCAATCACATGTCAGCAGCTATACTAAGAAATCTTTTAACTACTTACACGAGAGATAAGATCATCTTCTCGGCAATTACCACACAACCACAAACAAAATCCAACAAGTCATATGATCCCCAAAGTTTAGCAACAACAACAAATCAAACCTAGGTTACATATATAAAACATTGATTCAACACACAATAAGACTACTTTGAGCAACAAAATACAAAGATCAAACACAAGAACTAGTAACAATCACAAAAAAAACAGGATCTAAACGATGGATGTGGATACGATACCTGCGCTGCAAGAGGTCGGAGGATCTTTCTGAAGATCCTTGAGTTCTTTCAAGATCCGCTTCGAAGCCATCACTCAAACACCACCCCAAGAGATCCTAGGATTTTCCGCAAACAAGAACCCTAAGTTAATCTTAGACTCAACTCAAAGGAACAACACATAAACATATCCATATACATACATACATACATACATACATACATAATATCTTCGCATATGTAGATTTAAGAGACGATTTAGAAAAAAACGGTTGATTACCTCGAAGATCCTCTCACCTCTGAAAATTAGCCGTCGTATTTTTTTTTCTTCTTTGTGAAAAATCGGAGGAAAATACGGAACTCGGAGAAAAGCCCCTTTTATAGATTATTCTCTCTTCTATCATTGTTCTTATCCCCCTCCTTCAGAACCGGCTCCACCCGACATTGTTTATATGTGGGTAAAAAATTAGGAAAATTGAACATTATAAGAATTTTAGAAAATACAAGGGTTTTAGTGTACTAAAAAAATAATATAATGATTTTTTTCATCATTTAATGAAAATACGTTGGGTTTTTCCGAGGTTTTCCCTTTAAGGGATAATCTTATATGTGGGGTGGTGACCCGGAGACTGAGTATCATCAGGCTTGAGGCATTTGAGGAAACGATATTTAGACTTATTTGGTTGTGGGTAATGTAATTTGGATGATCCGAGAGTTCGGTTTGTGTTTCGGAGCCAACGGGTATTTCGATAAAGTGTCAGTTTGGGCTTTTATGGAAATTAGATTTTTGTTCGGGAAGTTTTAAGGAAATTATGAGTTGATAGAAGTGTAGAGCTTCTCGTTACCTCTTTGTGGATATAAGGAAATTAAATGTTTAAAAAAACCATTATATTATTTTTTAGTACACTAAAACCCTTATATTTTCTAAAATTCTTATTTAAGGTTTTCTGATGGAGGGGGATAAGAACAATGTTATATTTCGTAATGTTTAATGTCATCGTTTTTCAATAAAATGTCTAATTTTATGCATTCATATTGCATATACTTCATATTATTATGTTTGTTTAGTTTTTTTTGTTAAATTAAAAAAAATGATTTTTTTTTCTTAAAATTCCGGAATTGTTCTTCAGATTTCGAACTTGTTTTTGAAATTCCAGAGTTTATTTTTTTTTTTCGAAATCTGAAATTTTAGTCCGGAATATGAACAGTACTCCGGAATTAGGCATTTTGGAGTACTGTTCATATTCCGGAATCCGGAATGTCATTTCGGAGTTAGTAAAAAAAATATTTTGTTCTTGATCTGCAATGTCTCATTCCGGATAAAATGGTTATTTTTGCAAAAAGAAAAAAGAAAAAAAAATGGTTATTTTTTTTTCAAATACACATTAAAAAATGGTTAAATTACTTAATTTCATAAAAAAAATTAACCAATTTATATTTAATCAAATGATTTAGATGTACAAATGAAAATATATTGTTAGATAAAGGTTGTGGATAGAAATAATAATTTTATTGTTTTAAACTTACGATCAAAAAACGTATATAATCTTCTTGAAATTGGTTCTACCACGCTCATATTCATTCAAATTAACCAAAAGAAATACAAACTACTAATCTTAATCTTCAAATTTTGAAAATTGATCTTCAATCTGGTTTAAACCTTAGAAAATAAGAGCCAACTCATTATACACAAAGGAAACTAGCAACAAAAGCATGAAGAAGGCAAATCCATTTCAAGGCAAATCTATCAAACACGAATATATTTCAACACAAAACCATAGTTGCAATCAGAGTAACCTTAGATTACTTGAAATATCCAATCCTCCTTATGTTTTGAATGAAGAGAAATATGGAAACAATCAACATACTTTTACACCCTCTAAACAGTAGCGGATTCAGACCAAAAATCAACGGGAGTAACACAATATAATAACAACGGTGGTCCTTTCGCGCCAGTGATTTTTTACAGTGGCAGTGGCCTGGATTCCTTCCGGGGACTATAACAACCGAAAAACAATAGCAGGTCTGTGGTGCTTGCTTAGTACTTAAAACAAACGATGTTTTTCTAGGGGATGTCAATAAAGATGAGAAATCTAATGGGTTAAAAGTGAAATGGGGTGAAAAATGAAAAACAGAAAAAGGATTGTTTAAGTGGTATATTAAGTTAAAGAAAAGACAAATATGTGAAATCTTTGAAAGAGAGGGTGCCAATATATATTCAAATGGGGCATGATGTCAAACTTATGAATAAAACAAATTTTTTTTATTTCCTAATTATAAGGTGGGATGCACTTGCAAGTGGGGGCCATGCACCCTACTACTTGTATATTATATCCGCCACTTCCTTTAAAGGAAGTGTGTATCGATGGATTTGTGGGGAAGGAAATGGGAGGCGACGGTCTTAAGGAAAAAGAAAGAAAATATGTAACGCCCTGTTCCGAATCGTTTCCTAATGCGGGGTGGTGACCCGGAGACCGAGTATCATCAGGCTTGAGGCCTTTGAGGAAATGATATTTAGACCCATTTGGGTGTGGGTAATGTAATTTGGATGATCCGAGAGTTCGGTTTGTGTTTCGGAGCCAACGGGTATTTCGATAAAGTGGCAGTTTGGGCTTTTATGGAAATTGGATTTTTGTTCGGGAAGTTTTAAGGAAATTATGAGTTGATAGAAGTGTAGAGCTTCTCGTTACCTCTTTGTGGATATAAGGATCGTCGAAAACGAACTTATAACGAAGAAGTTATGGCCTTCGGAAGATTCATGGTTTTAGGGTTAAAGAAAGTATGTGGGGCGTACGCATGTGTACGCATGGTGTACTAGTGCTAAGGCCAGTACATGGTGCGTACAATGGTGTACGCTGGGCGTACTAAGCAATTTGATCGTGGGTGCTCTTAGGAGTAGGTTGGCGTACCAGAAGTACGTTGGGCGTACTCCAGTCAAACCCAAGCCCTAATTTAGGGTATTGGACCCTATTTAAGCTCCTTAACTCACCACCAAACCCTATTATCTTCAGCCTTCATCCCTCCAAACCCTAGAAACGAAACCCTTGCCCCCATTTGAGTGGTTTTTGAGCTTTTGGTGGTATTTCATGCTTTTTGGTGTTCATAGAGGAAGAAGGAACTTCTTGGAGAAGTGTGGGATTGCTTGAAGCTTTTGGATCCAGGCTTGTTGCATCTTGATCTACATTTTGGAGGTATAAAGTTTTTATCTTGATGACTCTAGGTGTTAGTTCTAGTTTAAGGAGTAATTTGGGTTCTTTTTGTTAGAAATATGGTTTAATGGCACTTGGAAATCTGAGAATCGTGATAAAACACTTTCAAATCGAAGTATTTGGGTGGTACTCCCAAATCCTCAATTGGATAAGACCCAGAGAAAATTAGAGAGAAAGAAAGAGAATGAGATGGTGTAATTTCGTGAGTACCAGAAAACTGACTAAAAATTGGTTATAAACCTTCATTGTCTGAAAAACTGTCAAAACTGTCATATAACAGTTTTTCTCAACAGTCAAAACTGTTATAAATCCGGGTTTTGTATAAGGATTAATGCTAAGTCAAAAACGGGTCAAATATTCAAAATTTGGATTTTCTGATGCATTTTTAATACAACAATATAACCCAAATAGACCCCAGCCAGGGGCGCTGCCCCCGAACCCCCGTTCGTTCAGGGGCTTCGCCCCTAAATGACAGTATACTTTGATACTTGATCAAACTTAAACAAATGTGTACTCCACGCTTTCTTTACTTGTTTAATATTTATCAAGATCATTTTTAGTCAACAAAGTAATCCCATTACACTTAAATAACATTGATGATAACAAATCACCAACAAACCTCCCCCATTTAAGTGTAATCTTGATTAACTTAAAATGAAACATAACACCAACAAAACTGATGCATAAATGAAATATCGTGACGATTGAATTTCACATTAGTATATTATTCATTCCAAATATTCGAATATTAGGGTGTCACTAAGGATTGAACCCTTTCTATTCTAAGTGAATACATGAAGATAATATACACAATAGTTTACATTCTCAAAGTTCTAACTTGACACTATATTTTACTAGCTTGTGTCCCATCCTTCAATAAGCATATCAAAGCCAAGTCCTAACTTCTTGAAGCAGCTAAACTTCATGCTTATATAGGTAGTTCTTTTGTTCTTACACCTGCAAATGCAATTTTTCAAAGAACTATTAAGAAATAAAATTTCAACCTCCTTAACTTGCAGTACTGAACACATACCTTGGGATGATAATAATAATGTGTTCCAATCTTCAAATATCAAGCTTTCCACATTGAATTCAACATCTAATATTACATTAGATGGGAATTGGGTATCTCAATATAAAAGATTTTAAATGGACTTTAAACCCATCCCTACAACCGCCTTGTGCACAAGATCTCTTGTTAACCCTTTGGTTAGATGATCGGCTAAATTCAACTGAGTTCTTACAAACTCCACAGATATCACACCAGTCATGATGAGCTCACGAATCATGCTATGTCTAACACCTAAATGTCTAGACTTTCCATTGTACACTTGACTATAAGCCTTAGCCAATGTTGCAGCACTATCACATCTGATAGAAATTGTAGATATCGGTTTGGGCCATAATGGAATTTCATAAATCAAATTTCTTAGCCACTCAGCTTCTTTACCAGCAGCAGACAATGCAACAAACTCAGACTCCATGGTTGAGTTAGTAATACAAGTCTGTTTCTTAGATGCCCAAGAAATGGCACCTCCTCCAAGAAGAAACACCCAACCACTTGTAGAGGAGTGATCCTCTAAGTTGTTAATCCAGGTGGCATCTGAATAACCTTCTAAAACAGAAGGATATCCACTATAAGTTAAACCATAATTCATGGTCCCTTTCAAGTACTTGAATACTCTACTCACAGCTTGCCAATGATGTGAACTAGGATTACTAGTATATCTACTAAGCCTTCCCACAACATATGCTATATCAGGCCTAGTACTAATCATGGCATACATTAGACAACCAATAGCCCTTGAGTATTCAAGTTGAGACACTGAGATCCTTTATTAGGTAGAAGCTTAAGACTAGGATCTATAGGAGTGCTAACAGGAGAACAATTCTCAAAGTTAAACTTTTTCAATATCTTCTCAATATAATGAGATTGAGAAATTAAAATCCCATTGTTTCCTTTTCTAATTCTTATACCAAGAATTACCTCAGCCTCCCCCATGTCTTTCATATCAAAACGAGATGATAAGAATTTCTTGGTTTTATCAACTTCTTCTAAATCAGTACCAAAAATCAACATATCATCTACATATAAGCAAATCATGACTCCTTTATACACACTTGTCAGCTTGGTTTAATGCAAAACCATTAGATAAGACAACATCATCAAACTTTTGATGCCATTGTTTTGGTGCTTGTTTCAAACCATATAATGATTTCTTCAACTTGCACACTTTGTGTTCATTTCCAGGCATCACAAACCCTTCAGGTTGTTTCATGTATATTTCCTCATCCAAGTCACCATTCAAGAATGTAGTTTTCACATCCATTTGGTGAATCACAAGATTATGTATAGCTGCAAGAGCTAATAATAATCTAATAGTAGAAATTCTGGCAACAGGAGCATAAGTATCAAAGAAATCAATGTCTTCCTTTTGTCTAAAGCCTTGGATAACCAATCTGGCTTTATACTTATCAATAGTGCCATCCACCTTCATTTTTCTTTTGAGGATCCATTTACATCCTAATGCCTTGCAACCATGAGGTAAATCAGTCAATACCCAAGTATTGTTATGCATGATAGAATCAATCTCATCATAAATTGCCTCTTTCCAGAAATGAACATCCCTAGAAGCCATAGCTTCACTGAAAGTCTTTGGATCCTCTTCAATATTAAAACAATATTGATGTTGAGAAATAGTCTCATTCCTTGTTCCTTCAACTAAATATAGTTGAAAATCAGATCCAAAAGACTTAGCTTTTCTAGCTCTGGTGCTTTTCCTAAGTTCAGGTACAGAACCTGCACCACTAGAAACCTCTTCAGCTTGAGTAGTACTCTTGCTGGAAGATTGATGAATCATGTCCCTTGGTCTAGGTATAGATGTAAATCTTTCTTCATCAAAGATAGCATCTCTTGACTCTATCACTGTGTTTACAGACACAGAGTCATTAGATTCTAAAACATAGAATCTATATGCTTTGGAATGCTCAGCATATCCAATAAAGATACAATCTATACCTCTCTCACCCAATGTTTTCCTTTTGGGTTCAGTGAGCCTTACAACTGCTCTACAACCCCAAACTTTGAGATAACTCAAATTTGGTACCTTTTATACCAAAGTTCATAAGGAGTATTCTTACTCCTTTTATTTGGAGTTCTATTCAAGATGTAACATGCAATTAACATTGCCTCACCCCAAAACCCTTCACTTAAACCAGAATATGACAACATGGAATTAAACATTTCTTTCAAAGTCCTATTCTTCCTTTCAGCTACACCATTTTGTTGTGGTGTATATGGAGCTGTGGTTTGATGTATTATTCCAGTTGATTCAAAATAAACTAGATCATAATACTCACCACCTCTATGAGTACGCAATAATTTTATTAATTCATTTTTATGAAGCTCAACTTGTTGTTTATAAATTTTAAATTTATCAAGTGCTTCATCCTTAGAATGTAGCAAATAGATATAACAATATCTAGATTCATCATCAATAAAAGTAATAACATACTTCTTGTTTCCAAGGGAAGGTGTTGCATGGAAATCACATAAATCACTATGTATAAGATCCAACACCTTGCTTTCCCTAACAACATCTTTGAAAGGTTGTCTAGTGATTTTAGTTAGCATGCATGTTTTACATTTTTCATTATTTTGCATATCAAAAGCATTTTTTAAACTCATTTTAGACATGTCTTTTAATCTCTTGTAATGAATGTGTCCTAGTCTAGCATGCAATAATTCAGATTTATGAAAATTATTGCTAGTACTACTAGAAGCCATGCAAACATAATTATCACTTGAAGGATAATTAATATTAAGCCTAATCATTCTATTACATATATAGCCAAATCTTATAAAAGAACCATGTCTTGACAAGATATACTTGTCACTTTCTAACACTTGTTTGTAACCACAATTATTTAATACAATTTCAGACACGAGATTCTTACGAATCCCTGGAACATATAAAACATTGTTCAAACACAAACATTTCCCAGAAGTAAAAGTAAGTAAAACATATCCTATGCCCTTGATTGGTTCAGTTGCAACATTTCCCATCTTCACAACATATCCATCTTCAATCGGTTGAAAGTCCTTGAACCAATATAGATCTTTGCAAACATGACTTGTTGCTCCTGAATCAACCCACCATGCAACTTTATCATCATGCACATAAAATGCTTCAGAAATCACAGAAATATAATTATGAATATATTTAGAATTCTGCAATGAAACATAAATCTGACCTTGTTGCTTTTCTGGATCCTTGGATCCACTTGGTCCAGTACCATCCTTATTCACTTTGCGAAGACGACAATCTTTCTTGAAGTGACCCGGTTTGTTACAATTCCAACAAACCAACTTATCCTTCTTGTTGGAAGACTTATCATCCTTTCCTTTAAACTTCCTTTTTCCATTAGACTTCTTGGGATTCTTTGAACTTTCTCCTTCCACCATGTTCACAGAAGAGGAACCAACTTGGTTCTTGCCTTTAGGATTGTTATCAAGTTCTTGAGTCCTTATGGACTCTTCAATCCTTAAATGGCTTCCAAGTTGAGTCAAAGTCAATTCCTCTTTGTTATGTTTCAGATTGTGTTTAAAATCCTTCCAGGAAGGGGGGAGTTTGTCAATTATCACATCCACATAAATGGCTTCATCCATTTTCAGATTGTGTTGAGCAAACTGTCCCAAAATCCTTAACATTTCATGGAATTGTTCCATAACAGGCCTGGAGTCAATCATCTTGTAACCCATAAAGTTACTAACAAGAAACTTCTTACTAGAAGCATCTTCAGCGATGTACTTGGATTCAAGAGAATCCCACAGTTCTTTTGCAGATTCGAAATTTTGATAGATATCAAAAAGAGAGTCAGACATACCATTGAGAATATGACCACGACATATATAATCATCATTTTCCCACTTTGATCTTCTTCTTGTTGCATCCAAAGGTTCATCTTCAACATATTCTAGTAAGACTGGCATGGGTGTACTCAGAACATACACCACTTTCAGAGTGGTAAGGAGAAACTTCATCTTCTTCTGCCATCTACGAAAATCTTGCCCTTCAAACTTGTTTAGTTTTTCAAACTTACTTGTCATTTCCTTCACAGAATCACCACTTGCCATGATCACAGATTACTTCGATTTTTGTTAGAAATATGGTTTAGTGGCACTTGGAAATCTGAGAATCGTGATAAAACACTTTCAAATCGAAGTATTTGGGTGGTACTCCCAAATCCTCAATTGGATAAGACTCAGAGAAAATCAGAGAGAAAGAAAGAGAATGAGATGGTGTAATTTCGTGAGTACCAGAAAACTGACTAAAAATTGGTTATAAACCTTCCTTGTCTGAAAAACTGTCAAAACTGTCATATAACAGTTTTTCTCAACAGTCAAAACTGTTATAAATCCGGGTTTTGTATAAGGATTAATGCTAAGTCAAAAACGGGTCAAATATTCAAAATTTGGATTTTCTGATGCATTTTTAATACAACAATATACGCTTGGACCCCAGCTCGACCCCAGCCAGGGGCTCTGCCCCTTGGACCCCGCCAGGGGCTGCCGCCCCCGGACCCCCATTCGTTCAGGGGCTTCGCCCCTAAATGACAGTATACTTTGATACTTGATCAAACTTAAACAAATGTGTACTCCACACCTTCCTTACTTGTTTAATATTTATCAAGATCATTTTTAGTCAACAAAGTAATCCCATTACACTTAAATAACACTGATGATAACAAATCACCAACACTTTTTAGTCCTTAGAGTCATCCTTGTGAGCATGAGCTATTCCAAGAGCTTAGAATGATGGATATTGGCCTTTGGGAGGTCTCTTGTTCATAAAAATGTCATCTTGATGAGTTATTTTGGACCATGCATGAGTTTGGATGTTTCTTATGGATATTATTAAGGATTTGGTCCCATTAAGCCATGCAAATGAGTAAAGTTGCCAACTTTACGTGTTAAGACGTCTTATTAGGGTCATATCTGAGTTTGGAAGTCATTGGCTTAACCATTAAGAGCTTAATATGGATTTTTGGTTTTGATGAGTACGATGGGCGTACGCTCAGCGTAATGAAGGTTTTGTGCTTCAGTCGTTTGTACTTTGTGCATCGAGGGTGAGTACATTGTGCGTACCATTCTGGTACGCGGGGCGTACTCCCTAATTTGCCATTTTGGGCTTTTTGATATTTGGGCCTTGTTGGGCCATTAGACTTCTAACTTTGGTTCATGGATAGACTTAGGGTTTTCTTGGAAGTAGGTCTATGATGGTTTTGGGGCCCAATCGGGTTATTGGCCATAATGGGCTTTTGTTGCTTTTGATGTGGGCGTTGGGTTGCCATTTTGGGCTTTTGTGCATTTAGGCTGGTCCATGGTTATGGAACAAGTGAGAAAAGGGTAAAATGATATTTTAACCCTTTAGGAGGTTGGTTTATGGAGTGGGCCTTGGATTTTGGATTATCGGGTTAATTATTGATTAAGATTGTATTTTTTGTTAGTTGGCGCGAGGTTATCCGGTTCAGCGGTCCGAGCAGTCATTTGGTTATCAGCGGATTGAGGTGAGTTTCCTCACTATGTTGATGGGTCGAAGGCACCAATGCCGACCCATGGTTTATTATGGTTAGAATGCTAGCTGTCTGCGTGACTCTGCATGTATGATATCTGATACCGGGCGATGCTCGATGCCAGGCGGAGCTTGATGAGTATATTGTATGCTAGTTATCAGTATGTGTTTTTATAATTATCGGGTATTACCAAATGTCGGGCGAGGCCCGATGATTAGTCTGTATGCTATTTATCTCTATGATTATGGCATGTGTTGTGTGTTTATATGTTTATATGTTTATATGTAAACCGGACGGGGCCCGATGCCAAGCGGGGCCTGTTGACTAACAGATATGTATACCGAGTGGGGCTCGATGTCGGGCGGGGCCCATTATGTGTTTCATATGTATGGTATATGGTATTTTGGGGAACTCACTAAGCTTTGTGCTTATGGTTTCTATGGTTATGGTTTCAGGAACTTCCGGTTCGAAAGGGAAGGGCCCGACTTGATCGCAGCGCATCCACCCATGTTTCCGCATTATGATGATTTTGGGATTGTACCCTGATAACTGTTTATTAGAAAAGTACTTTTGAATATTTGGTTAAGCAGATACTAAATGTTGACGTAAAGATAATTAATGTTTTGGTTGAATTAAAAATGAAATTTTACCTTATAATTTGGGTCGTTACAAAAGAGAAGCAACGAGGGTAGGTGGGTAATTGTTCATAAAAGAATGGTTCACAAAGGGGAGGTTGGATGAATGGTTCAAATCCTCCTCTTATTTGTTCTTGAGGCAAAAATATCTTATAAATTAAGGTATTGTGTTTGTCTTTATAAACTTTGTTTGGGAGTTTCAAAATTTTGTTAAAATCGCTTAAAATTGCCAATAACGCCTCAAAGTGCACCTTCAAAGAGTAATAAATTCAGTTGATCTGTTTGATGGGTTTTCAAGGTTACAAAATTATTAATAAAACATGATTGGCACAACGGAATTTCACATAAACAATTATGGGCACATGCAACCTAGAGATCTATGACTTTTCCCATAATAGCAACATACTTTGAAAAACCTAAACTAACCTATGTAAAATCGAAAATTACATAGTTAGGGTTACATACCTTTTGCTATAATCGAATATAACAACTAACTTTCTTCAAACCTTCCTTGGAAAGCAAGTACCAATAATGTCGATGTCTCTAACAGTTCACATCTAATACCCTAAATACCCTAGGAACTAATTAGGAGAGAGGATGAAGAAGGAAATTTCGAATTTCATGCTTGCCAAAAGGCTAGGGTACAAAATTTGGCTAATAAGGCTCCCTATATATAGAAGGTGGAAACACTAATTTGAATAATCAAATAATAATATTTTAAACCTATTCAAATCAGTTTCTTTATCCAGAAATACGTGGCTTCCGGAACCCTTCTAATGGATCCCTAAAACCATCCACTCTTAGGTGGTTCTAGAATCTCACATTTGCTTAACTATTGAACAATTACAAATTCAACTATTGTACCTTTAATTAATTCTAATTAATCCAAAATTAATTTTCAATTAATTTCTGATTAATTCTAAATTAATTATTAACTAATTCTAATTAATATATTAATCATATAATATATTAACAAATCATTTTATCTCTCTCTAAAATTATTCCTAGTTTATTTCTAGTTATTTGAGGGAAACCAAAAAACGACTTTACTTTTATTTACTAAGATTATACCAATTTAGTTAAGATCTTATACACTTAATCCAACACTGTTCAATGGAGATAATGCAATGAAACATGTATAGGACAAAAACAAATGCACTATGAGTCACGTCACAACGTACATTCGGTGATATACACATTTATGATTAATATATTATATTATTATCGACTTACACCTTGGGTAAACGTCAACAAATACAATCAAAGAACCATAAAGAGTTATTTTCTAATATAGACTACTTTTTCCTGACCCTCCACAATAATACACCACACCAGTTCCTATAAATACTCAAGTTATTCCCTCGTCGTGCATACAATATACATCAACCATTCTTTATCTACTGTAATAATTTCCTTCTCACAATTATAAGAATGGAAATTACCATAACAAAAACGAAATAATAATTCTTTTAACTGAGACCCATCGTAGAATATGCAAGAAGCTATTCATGGCTGGATAAAACTATTGCAAAACTTTTGACATAACTATTTGAAGCTTCATATACTCTTAGGAGGCAGACTTACCAACCAGTATCTAACAGATCCATCTAAAGTTCCTGCGAAGTATAAACTCCACAACTTCGGATCCATTGGAATCATTTTTATGGCCCATTGAAAATTTAAGACATGGTCATCTGGATCTCCAGTTCCATCATACATTGGTATCGTGGGTCCTTTTAGCCCTTTTGGAATGGGTGTTTCATTAATGTCATCCGTAAAGGGTTATCAAAATTTTAATTTCTTAAAGGCCTGGTGGTATTGTTTTGCTTCTACTACATCTGGTGATATCTCTCAATCTTTTTGAAATTTCTTCTTCGCTTTTTCACGACGTGAAGGGCCCAAACTTACTTCTTTTTTGTTTTTTTCTTTTCTACTCAATCTTCCTTCATTTCCATTGGCTTTTACTTACATTCCATCTAAGTCCCTCGTTTGAATGGTGTGCATTGAAACCAAATCCCATTCCTTCTCCTTTTGAGCTCTCCGCTCACTTCTTTCTATTTTCCACTTCCTCATGGCTCTAAAATTCTTGAAGGCTTCAAACTCCTCCATTTCCATTTCTTCCACTTCTAAGTTCTTTTGAATCAATTCTCCTCCTTCTTCTCCTAGGCCTCCCTGATGGGTTTTATAGGTTATTATAACACATGGACAATGTGGAAATCACTTAACAATTAAGAAGGGCACATGCAACCTATAAGGATCTATGTCTTATACTTTAAAGGCAACATACATGAATAACAAAAACTAGATGAACCCTAATATAATCAAAATCATCAAGGTACGGATACATACCTTTGATTTTTTGTAGTAAACAAATCACTTCAATCCCTTGTAGTTGATGGTCTTGGAAAGCTTAGCACCAAAAGGATGATGCCCAAGGGCGGAGCTAGGAAATTAGAATAGGGGTCACAACAAGCTTCTTAATTTTGGGTTTGGAGGGCACCATTTTAATTAACTACGGTCTAGATTAGGTTCGATTTTAACATTCTTATACCATGTTTAATAGAATGGGATGATGGGTTTTAGATGGTATGTATCTAATGATGAATCTAAGATTCCGACTCAATTATGTCCAATTTTATCTAGGTGATTCAAGTGTTATATTCTTCTTTAAGATTCTTCGTTTTCTTAAAACCAATTCACTAAATCGTCATCGGTAATCTTGCATAAAAGTAACATAAAGTAAAATAATTTACATATAAATGAACTAAGAAAACATTTAGTAACTACTAAACAATTAAAACTGGACAAACTTTTATAAACAAAGAGCAAATACACAAGTAAAGAAAAAGGAAAACAATTAACAGGAAAATGACAATTCAATGTCAATAAAGTAAATCAGTTCAAAAGCCATCAAGGAACACCATGTGAAGGCTATCATCTAGGTGCAGTAAATTAAAGATAAAATAAAAACAAATAAAAGAAGTAATAGTTTATAAGAGGATAAATCAATGTCATATTGGCATTATTATTGCTATGGGAGGAGAATGAGAGAGAAACTCATAGTGATGTTGCGAGAGAATATGTTACACAACAGAGAGGACTGGTGCCGATGACAGTTACGGAGAATGGAGACCGACGAGAATAGGAGAGAACTTTAATAGGCTAAGGAGAGAAGGAGATTCCAAGAGCGTGTGTCTAAGAAGGTGAGACCAGAGGTGTGAATCATGGAGGCGACGATGAAACGCGATGTGCGACAGTTTCTTTAGGTTATGATTGAATTCTTACGTTATTTTGAGGAATTTTTAGACTTTTTGGCTAAGATTTCGATTTATTTTGATAGATTGAAGAGTTTATAATATATTAGATTTGATTTGATTTTTTCTAACTGATTCTTTAAATAAAATGTATCAGATACTACTTGGTTCCAATTTTTCTGGTGTCATCCTCAAAAACTACTGATGTCCTTGTTTCTTTTTCAGATGAAAATATGTATAAAATGTTTTATATTGTATGGTCTATAGTGGACTTTAGACAGGTTGGAGGGCGCTGAACACCCTCATGCCCGTGTACTGTCTCTGCCACTGATGATGCCTCTAACTGCTCACACCCAAAACCAGAAACCCTATAATGAAGAGGAAAGAGGAGAGACGAAGGAGTTTTCGTTCATATGCTTCTAGGAAAGAGTATGCATGAAACTTGCAAGCCAATGGGTCCAATTTGTAGTTTAGGTAAATTGCAGACAAAGCCATATTTGAATTGAATTATAGATTTAATCCCAATTCAAAATCATTTCCTTATCTGCAACTAGGAGGCTTTCAGAAACTATAGGAAACCCTCCAAAACCGTCCATCCCATGGAGGGTTCTAGAATTGCTTCTTTTATTCAACTATTGAATAATTACAATTCACTCCTTGTACCTTTAATTAACTCCAGTTAATCTCGAATTAATTCTAGATTAATTCTGATTAATAATTAATTAATTCTTATTGATTTCTTATTAATTTATTAAACATATAAACTAACAAATCAATTATTTAACTATTGATGTCATATTAATTTATTAATCACATAACAAATTAACAAATCAATTTTTTATTTCCAATTAATATATTAATCACATAATATATTAGCAAACCATTTCCTATAATTTCCAATTAGTTTATTAATCATATAATAATCTAATAAATTATACTTATCTCTCCCAATATAATTTCTAGCTAATTCTGGTTATGAGGGCAACCCAAAAAGTATTTTGCTTTTAACTACAAGAGTATACCAATCTAGTTATGAGCTTAAACACCTTAATCCAACAGTCTCCCACTTGGATAAGTCTATTGTAGTTTGAATCGAGTATTAAGAACGAAATCAAGAACATAAAGCGTTAAGAACAAAAATGTAAATAAAATCTGTTTGGCTTGTTGATTTCGTCTGAACAAGTATATAAGAACATAAGAGAGTAAAGAAAAAAAATGCCCAAAAACTACTCTTGACTCATATACTTACCCTATTTATAGGGTGATACAGACGCATACAAAAAATACGTAAGGACTAGACATTTGAGCTTCGACCTCTAACATTGCCTTACATAATACATACACTTCGAAGTGCTTGACTTCGACATCGACACTACCCAGACCTAAGAGTACTTCGACACCTCACTATACATTTCGACCCTTACAATCTCCCCCTTAGTGAGAAGTGTCGAACTCATGTCATCATCTTCATGGTCTGGTGAAGTCTCCGGCGAACCTCCATATACCAAACAATCATATTTCAAACTTTAGCTTTATCTTCCGTACTATTCCTTTTGCAATTGCTGAGACGAACCAAAAGACTAGTATATTAAACATTCGTGTACCTCTCCACATCACAGACTTGGAACAAAAATTTAGTCATCTTCCCATTTTTGTTCTTTCTAAGAAAAACAACTCCCAAGGGTTTATGCACAATCTCCCAATCAACATAATCTTTGATATTAATCTGCCCTTTCAACATTGACTGAGGAACCTTCGCAGTCCTATTTACCGCCATTGCTAACTTGATATCAGTCACTTCCAAGCAATCATAGTAGTTATCTATGAATACTTTGATATGAGAAAATCCTATCAAGAAATCATCATTAATGTTTTCTTGAAGCTTTGACACATCAACAGTGCTTAGAATCTTCGTTGCATTGATCAGATCATTCAAGTTCATCAGAGGAAAGTGTGCAATCGAGAAGTCACATACTACATTATTCGCCCTGACCACAACATAGCGAAAATTCTGCAGTAAACCTTCGAATAAACTTTCTCTTGAAATGTTAATTACTTTAAAAATTTTAAATGAAGAACAAACTTCCTCTTCCTTCTTCCCCAAGACTGCATGAAATCTCATTTTCAGTCTCTTAAACTCTTCTTTGTCTTCGAACTGATCAGCCAACTTATACCGTGTCGAAACAAACATCATATGATTAATCGGAAAATCCAACTGATTAAAGTCAGAGTTTTCAATCTCATAACTCTTCTTTGGAAATTTTACAAAATCATGCTTCTCCCCAGACGAAACGACTTGTTCAATTGTTTCATAACACCAATGTTTACTGGGATCACCCTTATTTAAACCAAGTGGAGCATTTTATCGTTTTCTTAGAATGCCGTTAATCTGTTGTTGCTTTTCAATTTCCATTTCCAAATTTCTCTTCTTCTATTCTTCATAAATAAATTTATCAATACCATTCCCTTTGTCTCCTTTATCATCCTTCGAAGGAGGTGGTTATGAGCTTGAACTTGAGCCTCCATCACTTTCTCCAATAACAATGTCTTTCGTTATTGGTCTCAATGTTGTAGTTGTAGAAGTGGTTGTTAGAGAAACAGGAAGTGATGTAGGAATCTAATTTGACATCACCTTCCCTACCACAACACCCTTATTAGTATCTTTTGAAGGGCCAACACCTTTTTCTCCCCCTTGCACCAAATGTTTCACATGTGGGGCATTTGTTGGAAATAGAAGCACCAAATTAAGAAGATTATCAAGCTCTGCCTTGATATTCGATTTAATAGAAGAAATCATCTTCGAGATAGATTCCTGAGAGACATATGATTGTTGATAAAGATCAAGCTTCGACATCGATTCTTTTAAGCTTCCCAAAAACTCCTCCAGCTTTTCAAACACTTTAGAATGGTTTTCTATTTTCGTATCAAGCTTGGTGGAAAATGAAGTGTTATAATCCACAAGCTTCGTGATAGCTTTAGCAATGACATCAACCTTGCCATGAAGAAGGGAGTAATTCTTCTCTATCTTTTCCACTTCCTTCGTCATCTCAGACTTAAAGACTGCGACCTTGAGGTTTACAGATTCCTCTACCTTCATGACTTGCTCAAAAAAAAGTTCATGACGTTCTTTTGCAACGTCACGAAGCTTCTTAACCTCATATTCAAAATTTCGAGCATGATGCTGTAAACGCTCATCATGTTTTTTCTCAATTTGCTCCATATCAAGCTTTAGGTGATTCTCCTAATACTTAAGCATAATATCCACTTCAACACCAGAAACAGAGTTTCTTCCTCCTGTATCAGCTTGAATTTGTAACAATGAATTAAGCTTGTGATTGAGAATTTTAAACTGTTTTCCTAACATGAGCATATTATCAGGAATATTATCTTCTTCAGATCATCAGGTTCATCTTCTTGAACTGTATTTTCACCTTTAGTGGATTGAGAAGAGAAAAGGGCTGTGATAGGTTGATGCATGATGTTGGAGAATGTTGGTGAAATAGTAGAAGCAGACAATGAAGATGGTATTGGAGAAGACAATGGTGGTAACAAAGTAGAAGTATCAATAATGGTGGTTTCGATGGTAGAAGAAGGAATAAGTGTGGTATGAACAGTAAAGGTTAAGATACATCAAGGGATTCGTTATACATCGGCCCTTCACCCATAGTGACATTTGTGTCCATTTCATATATATTCACAGGGATGCCTAAGGTTCGAACCTCCTCCATAATGGACTCAGTTCTCGAAACCTCGGTTGGTTTGACAACTGCCTTCGCAGCGATGGTAGTAGATGGAGATTCACTCAAATTGGTCGTTGTATTCGTATTAGATACGTGCACATTGCCACCAAGACTTCCAGTCTCCTCGAAAGTCGAATTAACTGGAGAGTCCCTTTGAGGTGCCTCAAAGCCAAATCCAATACCGTCATGAAGAATAGGTGACCTTTCGCTTCTACTGTCAATATCAGTTTCAACAACAGCTTCGTCAAGTGGATCAGCCAGTTGTTTCTTCTTCTTCTTTATCTTTTTAACCACTTCGTGAGCTTTGCGTTTCTTCGAGGTCGGTGATACTGGAACAGGAACATCACGAATATGCACACCCCTCCTGTTAAGTTGAGGTTTATGTATTTTCTTTATCCTTTTCGCTGTAGAAACTTCTTTAAGTGAGGATAAGGGCTCAATAGGAACTTCTTCAATGATTGGTCTTTCCGGAGAATGACGAGGTCGATGAGAAGTCTTCTTTGTTCTTTGAGAATACATATCTTCGATGGAACAACCTCCTTAGAAACTTATTTTTCAGCATTCTCGTGAACAGGTTTTGTAACCTCCTTCGCCACGTTCTTAGGAATAGATTTTGGTTGTTCAATCGTCTTTGATTTCTTAGAAGCTTTAGCAGCCTTCGATGTGCCTTCAGCCCCCTTTGGCAATAAAACCCAAACTTGAACATTTGGGTTAACAGTTGTCAAATATTGAACAAGAATCAGATTAGTAGGATCAATTCTCCGTAACATAGCATCAGGAATTCGAGCCACACTTGGAAAAAGAATTGGATCATCAGTAACAATTTTTGGAGTCTGATACGTTGAAAACTCTGCTTTTGCATCCTCCGATGGAACCAAAATCCCCTCTTTCTCATAAACATCTCGAATAATTAGACTCCAGTACCGTGCACAAGATACTCCATTTGTGACATTTGTATGAGAAATTCCTGTACCAAATTCTTCCTAAAGCTGAGTGACATAATCAACATTCAGATCATAGTAAAGACCTGCAATCATTGCATACACCACCAACTTTGTTTTATCAAGCCCTGTACTACGACCCGTCAAGCATCATAGAAAAATACCAAATAAAAAATTCCACACACAGGGCAAAGCAGAATTTCGAAACTGACTGATTCCAGTGAGAGGTGGTTGATGACCCATCTCATTAAACATGTAAACAATATGTTCATTCGTTAATTCATTGAATGGACCTGTATACGGAAGCTTCATGATTTGAGCAAACTGCTGCTTGGTAAGCTTGTACAGTTTGTCGTTTGTTAGTTGGAATGTAACCACTTTCATCGATTTGTTAAACACCACCGTTGATCCCGCCAGTGATAACTAGTTAATTGGAACAAAGAATGAAGACAACATAATAGTTGAGAGAACAGAGTGATTTAGGGCAACAATCAACATCTGTAACTGTTCAGGATACTACATAACATCTGGTTATACACGAAAATTCGAGCTTTTGATCTTCAACAATGGCTGTGAAGTTGCTTCTTCATTGGTGGTGTTGGATGGATCAACATGACCAGTTGGTGCCTCCATGGTTAGGGTTTGCATGAATTTTGTGGAAAAACGATTATCTTGAAAGAACATTGGGGAAAATTTGACCAGAGCGCATAAAGTCTTCAAATTAGACCACCAAATTCCTTTGATAATCAACGTAGAATTTGAATTTGAACAGTTCACCAATCAAAATCTGCCACGTGTTGCCTTGGGTATGGGTTCGGTTACCGTAAAAGGCACCACGCCAGAAAAAGTGACCATGAACCGTCACACCCACCGAATGTTTCGTTGATCACAATGAGATAAGAACTGTCACAATGTTTCGAACTACAATGAAGTTTCGTCATCAAGAAAACATCTGACCTTCGCTATGAGTTTAGGCTCATTCGCTTTTGGGATTGAAAAGCAAAATCATATGCCAGCTTTGCGAAATATAGGTTTGAGTTGGTATTACCCAAAACCTCTAGGATTACAATGCAAATATGTGCCAAAGAAGTAGCGGGAACCAAATTAAACAAATGTGCATATAGTGACATCAAATAATATTTGATGTAAAAGCAGTTGTATCTTGGGCAAAGATCACTTCATTCGACATCAAGAGGGATGACGAACTGCTTGTGTGGTTTCCCATGAAATACAATCGAATACTCCTTAATGAGTATCAAAGGGCCTCTTTTTGCATAGGTTTCGAAGGTAGGCTTAATTTTGCTCAATATCACAACTTAACATAAGTGTGAGTTAATTGAACAAAATTATTTGTATGACCAGTGTAGTCAGGAACAAGTGAGGGTTGGGTAAAATTTTGAAATAACGAGAGTTCGAAAAGATATTCAGACGGAAACCATATTCCATAAAAAAATAAAATCTGGACCCTATTAGGCAAAAATGTCTTAGTAAAAGAACACTTTGTCAAGATCACGCATAACGAAAGGAATATGATCTTGAATATCGAAATGTGGTACAGAAACAAATGTTTCATTATAATCTTGAACATGATGTTTACCATCAATTCCTTAGAAGTTGGGATTGTTGGGTTTCACCATCATCACGGAAAAATGAATCAGGATCATAAACACAGACGTGTGCAATATCTACATTTTTGTTGGTTTCTACCAGAGATGTTGAGGATATGCAGTGATGTGAGTGATCGTGAAGAAAAATTTTGGTGAAAAAGATTGGTTAAGAAAACTCATTGTACCTCTGCGAATGATATGGACTAAGCAGAAATCTCTTTACTCAATATGAGAAGAGAAAGGTAGCTGTTCGACTAATGTGAATATAGCCTGGTTGGGAAGGAACACTCGTAGTGAGAGATCCATCAAGGCTTCGAACACATAGAGTCTTTGAGGCTTAAGGTCAACATACAACAGCATGCTTCTAGGCACACCTAACTAGTGAAATCGATCGAAATCATACATGTCCCTATTTGAATGTAATCAAATGAGCATTCGCCACCACAATATGTTGATTCAGTGAGACACAGAAAAAGTTAAACACACAAAATGAAATAAAGAAATCATTTTGGATTTTTGTTTTTGAAAATTTAAAGACAAAAAGAAGAAAATCTTTTGGGAATTTTTGTTTTTGAAATTTAAAGACAAAAATAAGATTTTTTTTTAAAAAATTTTGTTTTTGAAATTTAAAGACAAAAATAAGAAAATCTTTTTGGAATTTTTTTGTTTTTTGTTTTTTTTTGAAATTTAAAACAAAAATAAGAAAATATTTTTGGAAATTTTATTTTATAATACTGAAATTAAAAAAATAAAGCAATAAAGTGTTACCAAATACTTTCGATGTAAGAACTAGCAACTTCCAGAGACAATTTACATCAAACAACATTTCTTCCCAGATAGCGAAGGTTGATCCGAACCATTCAGAGGAATTTCGAAATCGAAGGTAGTCGAACGCTGAATGGTGAAAAGTAAACTCTGAACACTTCAACAATACTTCGACATCTGTTGATTCATGATGATGACGGACCAGGAACTGAGCTTGCATCAATCATTCCTAAACCATTTAAGATCCTTAGAAATGATTTCTCGTCTAAAGGTTTTGTGAAGATGTTTGCAAGTTGATCCATCGTTTTGACAAAATGAACCTCGATATTACCGTCTTCGACATGATCCTTGATAAAACGATAACGAAGAGCTATATGTTTTGTCTTTGAATGTTGGACCAGATTATGACAGATGTGTATGGCACTTTGCGAATCACAATATAAAGGGGTCTTCTTCATATTGATTGCATAATCACGAAGTTGGCTTTGTATCCAGATGACTTGAGAAGTGCAAGCTGCAGCAGCAACATACTTTGCTTCTGCTGTGGAAATCGAAACACATGTTTGTGTCTTCGATTGTCAAAAAATTGACATCCACCAGTTGTGCTTTTTTTGTCAAGTTGACACCCACCAAGGTCTGCATCAGAAAAGGCTTGTACGAAAAATCCAGTCTTTGAAGGGTACCATAATCCCAACGAAACAGTTCCTTTTAGATATCAAAATATGTTCTTCACCGTTGTTATATGGGGTTCTCTGGGATTCGATTGATACTTGGCACAATTGAAAACATTGAACATGATATCAGGTCTACTAGCAGTTAAGTATAATAGAGAACCTATCATGCTTCTGTACAAAGTGAGATCCACAGCAGGCTTATCTAACGAAGGACCTAAGCGCGTCCCGACTGCCATCGATACTTTCACTTTTGAACCATTCGTCATGCCAAATTTCTCAAGCAAGTTACGAGTGTACTTCTCTTGATTTATGAAAATACCTTCCATACTTTGACGAATATTCAATCCCAGAAAATTATTTATCCTACCCATCATACTCATTTCGAACTGGCTTTTCCTCATATTTTCAAATTCCCTAGACAACAAAGGTTCAGTTGAGCCAAAAATAATATCATCTATATAAATTTGAACTAGCACCAAATGATCCCCTTCTTTCTTTCAAAATAGAGTAGGATCAACTGAACCTTGTTTAAATTTAGAGAGTTTCAAGAAATTGGTAAGAGTTGCATACCAGGCTCGAGGTGCTTGTTTTAAGCCATATACAGCCTTATCAAGTATATAACAATGATCAGAAAAATTTTCATTTACAAAACCTGGTGGTTGTTCGACATAAACAGTTTCTTCTAAGACTCCATTGAGAAAAGCGCACTTGACGTCCATTTAGTACACATCAAAGTCTTTATGTGCTGCATAAGCAAGAAATATTCAAACAGCCTTGAGTCTTGCGACAGGGGTAAAGGTTTCGTCATAGTCAATACCTTCTTGTTGTGAATATCCTTTAACAACCAGTCTTGCGTTGTTTCGAACAAAATTACCTTTTTTATCCGTTTTATTTTTAATAATCCATTTTAAACCAATGACCGAAACATCATAAGGTTTTGGAACTAGTCTCCAAACCTTATTTTGTTCAAATTCAGCAAGTTCAGATTGCATTGCAACAATCCAATTAGGATCTTCCAATGCAACCTTAACTATTTTTGGTTCCATTTTCGAAATGAACACATTAAACATACAAAATTCCTGGTGAACATTCAGTATCTCGTTCTTATCTCAAATTTGTTGAACGCGTCATAACTTCAGCTTGAGGATCACCAAGAACCTGTTCCTTTGGATGGTTTCATGTCCATCTGTCCATCGGTGGATAGGCATCATCAAAATCCAAAGGTGCTTCTTCAAATATTTCATCCGTTTTAGAACCTTCACATGCATTCAAAACATTATCAGAAACATCATGAAAACGGTCAGCTTGATCAGTAGAAACATTAGGTATATTTCCATTTAGATCCCCCTCGACTAATGGATTTAGAAAGTGATGCCCCCCTTAACATCAACTTTATTCTGTCCATGCTCCCCTTTAAATGGATGTATATTTCGATCATGCTCCCCCTCAACAGTAGTCTCATTAATATGATCTTGTGATATCGAACTCAAGTGCTCCCCCTCCACTTGATCACCCAGCGAATCAGGTAGACGTTCGATATGTACTTGTGAGGTTGAGGTAGATTGAGAATCATCTTCTTCCCTAGTCACCGTCGAATCATCAGAATGCTTCGATGTTTCATGAATCTGATTATCATCAGCATGAACTTCAACATCTATTGCCCTGTCTGGTAAACCAAAAATTAATTTATAATCAATAAAGAATTCACAGTTGCCGACTCATCATTCGTTTCAGAAAGAATTAGATTTTGTGCGAAAGTATGTTCGGCACGTTTGACGTGATAATTATCGAAAGCAAGATTGAATGTTTCCTCAATCTTTCTTGTTCACTTATTCAACACTCGATATGCTATAGAGTTGTGCGAGTATCCCAAGAGTATTCCTTCAGGAGAACCATATCCCCGACCTGAAACTCCAGGTCCGATCGGCACTTGTCGGCATAACTTTTCTGCCGACTCTGAGCAGTCTGAAGTCTGCTCCGAACCTGCTGAATCCTCTTTGTCGTCTTGAGCACAACTTCGGTGCTCCCCATGACCCTCTGGCCAACCTCACCCCAACATATCGGGGTTCTGCACTTCCTCCCGTATAACATCTCGAAGGGAGGACGGTCAATACTCGCATGATAGCTATTATTATACGAGAACTCCGCCAACGGAAGGTAGGTATCCCAGCTACCTCCGAAGTCTAAAACACAAGCCCGCAGCATATCCTCTAGCGTCTGGATGGTCCGCTCGCTCTGACCATCCGTCTGCGGGTGAAAGGCGGTGCTAAAATGCAGACGAGTACCCAGCTCGTCATGAAACTTCTTCCAAAACCTGGAAGTGAACCGCACATCCCTGTCGGAAATCACTGAAACTGGCACTCCGTGCCGAGCTACCACCTCTCGGATATAGATGTCGGCCAACTTTTCGGCCGAAATGCTCTCCTGGATCGGTATGAAATGGGCACTCTTGGTCAACCGATCCACGATTACCCAAATCGAATCCACTCCCCGTCCAGTCTTGGGAAGCTTGGTAATGAAATCCATGGTAATATCTTCCCATTTCCACAAGGGAATATCTAACGGCTGCATCTTGCCGTGTGGCCTCTGGTGCTCGGCCTTGACCTTCCTGCAGGTCAAGCACCGCTCCACATACCATGCTACGTCCCGCTTCATGCAGGGCCACCAATAATCAGGACGAAGATCTCTATACATCTTCGTCGCTCCGGGATGGATAGAAAATCTGGATTTGTGTGCCTCCTCCATCAGGATCTGGCGCACGCCTCCATGATAAGGGACCCACACCCTACGGTGAAGAGTCAATAACCCTCGGCTATCATAGTCGAAGGAGGAAACCTGGCCCACTATACGCTCGCTCTTCCGATGTTCCTCCTTCATAGCCTCCTGCTGAGCCTCCCGGATCCGCTCCAACAGTGGAGTCACCACTGTCATCCTCAGACAGATGTCCCTGATTGGCGCTGCCTTGCGGCTAAGCGCATCGGCCACGACATTGGCCTTCCCCGGGTGGTAGAGGATCTCGCAATCATAATCCTTCACCACATCCAGCCACCGACGCTGCCTCATGTTCAGGTTCGGCTGATCCATGAGGTACCTCAAACTCTTGTGGTCCGTGTAAATGGTACAACGAACACCATAAAGGTAATGACGCCAAATCTTGAGGGCAAAAACAATAGCCCCCAGCTCCAAATCATGCGTCGGGTAATTCGCCTCGTGAGGCTTCAGCTGCCTCGAAGCGTATGCAATAACATGCCCTCTCTGCATCAGTACCGCGCCCAAACCTGAGATGGACGCATCACAATATACCACAAAATCCTCCATGCCCTCTGGCAGGGCTAAGATTGGCGCCTCGCACAATCTTTGTCTCAGTGTCTCGAATGCGGCCTGCTGCTCAGGCCCCCAGTGAAAGACACGACTTTCCTCGTCAGCCTGGTCAGGGGCACGGCTATCTTGGAGAAGTACTGAATGAATCTCTGATAGTAGCCTGCCAATCCCAGAAAGCTCCGAATCTCAGATTCAGACCTCGGAACTTCCCACCTCATCACGGCCTCAACCTTGGCCGGGTCCACCTTGTCAACCGTTCTGGTTGACAAGGTGCCCGAGAAACTGCACCTCGCGCAACCAGAACTCATACTTGGAGAACTTAGCATACAAGCTCTCCCTTCTCAAAGTCTCCAGAATCTCTCGCAGATGTTCCTCATGCTGCTCTCGCGTCTTGGAGTAAACCAAGATATCATCAATAAACACTATCACAGACCGGTCTAACATCGGTCTACACACGCGGTTCATGAGGTCCATGAACGTGGCAGGAGCATTGGTGAGCCCGAAAGGCATCACCACAAACTCATAGTGGCCATAGCGCGTCCGGAACGCAGTCTTCTGTACATCCTCCTCTCTGACCCTCATCTGATGATACCTTGATCGCAAATCAATCTTGGAGAACCAAGATGCTCCCTATAGCTGGTCAAAGAGGTCATCAATCCTCGGGAGTGGGTAACGGTTCTTCACCGTTACCTTATTCAGCTCCTTATAATCTATACACATCCGATGCGACCCGTCCTTCTTCTTCACAAATAGAATCGGGGCTCCCCAGGGTGAACTGCTCGGTCTAATGAAACCCTTGTCTAACAGCTCCTGCAGCTGTGTAGACAAATCCTGCATCTCAGGAGGAGCTAACCGATACGGTGCCTTGGCTATCGGAGCCGCACCAGGGACTAGTTTAATCCTGAACTTTACCTGCCTCTCCGGAGGTATCCCAGGCAACTCCTCGGGGAATATGTCCGCAAACTCTCGTACCACGGGCACATCTCTCACCGTTGCCTTACCCATCTCCCGGGTATCCATCACATAGGCAACAAATCCTGTGCAACCCTGCTGAAGGTAATGCCTAGCTTTCGCTGCTGAACATAAAGTTGGTCCTTGCTGTGGCCTCTCGCCCTGAATCACCAGCTCTCCCCCACTTGGGGTCCTGATCCGCACCAACTGCTGCGCACAGTCAATCACTGCCCCATTGGTGCTTAGCCAATCCATACCGATAATAACCTTGTTCCCCCGCAAAGGTATGGGAACCAGATCTACCAGATAACGCTCCTCAAACAGTCGCAGGACGCAATCTCGGTAGACCTCTGATGCTCGTACTGACCGGTCGTCCGCAATATCGACCTCTAGAGGGCAATCCAACGTGCCCGATGACTCAGGAAACTTCTTGCTAAGCGCAAGAGAGACAAACGATCGGGTAGCACCCGAATCAAACAATACCTGAACTGGGATACCGTACACATGGAACGATCCCGTCACCACATCAGGTGCAGCGCGTGCCTCCTCGGCTGTCAACTGAAATGCTCGGCTCCGCACCACTGGAGCCTCTGTCTTGGCCTTCCGGCCATCTGTAACCCGCGCTGTCGCTGAAACCGGCGCCGCTGCTGGCGCTGCTGTTGACGCTGCTGTCAATCTCGGGCAATTGGCCTTTTTGTGGCCCCTCTGATTGCAATGGAAGCAAATCAGGTCTGTCATCTGTACTGTGGGGGCGGGGGCAGTACAATCCCTGCCAAAGTGCCCCGTCTTGCCGCACTTGTAGCAGTCTGACGATCCTGTTCTACAAGCTCCCTCATGCGGCCTGCCGCACTTCCTGCAGCGGCTCTGGCCCGGCTGGCCCTTCGACCTAACGTCGGATCCCTTGGGTTTCTTCCCCGAAACCCCTGTAACCTGCTCAGACTCAGCTTTCCTCTTCCTCACATGCTCCAAATCGAGCTCCCTCTCCCGCGCCCTGGCAATCATGGACTCGAGGGTCGGGCAGGCAGAGTAGCTGACATGCTCCCGAATATCAGCCCTCAACATATCATGGTAGCGGGTCTTCCGCATCTCCTCATCCCCCGCATACTGGGGTACCAACAATGCTCTCTCCCGGAACTTGGCGGTGATCTCCGCCACAGTCTCCGTACTCTGCCTTATATCCAAAAACTCTCTGGCCAGCTGTTGAAGCTCTACAGCCGGCGTAAACTCAGCTCTGAATCTGGTCACGAAATCTGACCACGTCATGGCCTCGACAGCTGGGGCTCCCAATGAGTCACCAATCGACTCCCACCAGTCTCTAGCTCTATCCCTCAGACATCCCGCAGCAAAGCGGACCTTCGACCCTTTCGGGCAGAAGCTCGTCAACTGTGCAGACTCAATGTTTGCGATCCATCTCCTGGCAGTGATGGGGTCTTTCACCCCGTGATAATCCGGCGCACCACTCCCATGGAAGTCCTTAAAGGACAGTGTGTGTACTCGTCTGGCTAGTTGCCATATCACTCCTGAATGCCCGGAGGCGATCCTCCATCAGCTCAACAATCCCCTCTTTGATCGACTCGAAAATGACCGGGGTCGACTCAAGAATGCCTCTCGTGATCTCAGACGCGATGAACTCGCGCAGCCCGTCATCAACCTGCTCGGATCCTGCACCTGAGCCTGATCCCGATCCTGAACCGGAACCTCCTCCTCCATGTCGCGTGGTCACCATACTGAAAAATACACGCATAAATGTCAGGATCATACATACTCTCGAGAGGTCTAACACACTCTCCAAGGTTCCCGGTTCTGTCTCAACCTTCCTTGATTTGAGTACGGATCCTCTGCTTCCAGTAGTACGGGCCCATACTACCTTTCACATCTATCCATACTTTCCTTAAGGACTGTCTCGACTTCACCAGGTCCCTTAACCAATATCCCTTTTCATCTAGTCTCATCCCAGGCTTTCTTGGGGCACTCTCTGACCTACTCTCCGCCATCAGCTGCACTAGGAGTCCCTACTTCCCTTCCCTAACTAGCTTGCGAGTACTGTTAAATATCCGCTCACTAGTTAGTTAAAGTTAGCCAGGACCCCCTTAAGCACAAAGCAAGCAGCATTCGTGCATCGAGTAACCGCATCAGGCATAACCTAATCAGGCTATCCTACTGCTGACTAAACAGTCCTAGCATACAGTTCGTATAACAGGCATATAAGGAATCCTTCCTAGATCCTTGGCCCTACTCTAGCATGCAGTTCTCAGAATCATATACATCAGACATACAAGGCATCCTCCTAGATCCTTAGCCCTAATCTAGCATGCAGTTCTCAGAATCATATACATCAGGCATACAAGGCATCCTCCTAGATCCTTAGCCCTAATCTAGCATGCAGTTCTCAGAATCATATATCATATAACTTATTATAACAAGTATGGGTATCTTGGGGGAAAAACTTACTTGAGCTCGGCTGGTCGCACGCATCACACACCTTGTTCTTTCTCAAAACCCTTTGACTCAGATTTTAGAAAACCATTTTCTTTGTAAAAATCTTTTAAATCTCTTGGTTTGAGTCCAGACACTCCCGAGTGTGTGTCCGAATCCCTCAAACCAGGGCTCTGATACCAACTTGTAACATCCCAATTTCCAAGCCCAATTTTTTTTTTTAAATTTAGTAATTCTCAACATAGTTTACCAAAACATTTCCCATGCCATATCATTTGCAAACAAAACTATAACAATGTGTCTGAAATCATAATGTCAAAGTAAAAATCAATCAGAGTACAATCCCAGAAAACTCCATGTGGAAATCATATGTGTGTGTGATGTGCTGCTACACTGCCGGCTCCTTCCCCTTAGACGAAGAGGTACCTGAAACCAAAACTGAAACTGTAAGCACAAAGCTTAGTGAGTTCCCCATCGTACCACATACCATACAGACATATCGCATACATACTGCCGGGCAATTCTGGGGTGCCCGACCTACCTAGTACGGCCATTCTGGGGTGCCGACCTACCCGTGTCAAGCCATTCTAGGGTGCTGACCTACCCTTCGATCCTATCAACCGAACCTCGGGGACTATTCCACCCCTAATGCTACTATCACATATATCATAACGTAAACATACAGTCAGACGTTTCTGGGGTGTCCGACCTACCCTTCGGTCCTAACAACCGAACTTGGGGACTATTCCCTCCCTACTACCACTATCACATATAACATATCATGCCAGCATATAATCATATCATCACATACTGTCAGACATATCTGGGGTGTCTGACCTACCCTCCGGTCCTAACAACCGGACTCTACTACTGTCACATATACATATCATGCTAGCATATAACATATCAGGTAGTAGCAAACCTGGATTATATCACAAAGGCGATCATCTAACATACAATTCATACTGGTGGGCCGGCATTGTGGCCGTAGACCCACAACTACTGGAAGGTAACTCACCTCGAACGAGTAGCTGTTGATAATCTGTGCGGGAAATCTCTGTCTGCTGCTGCTCCGGAAATCCTCCGGCTATAATCCCCACAAAACACTTAATCAGAGTCTGATATCTATTCTTAGGGTAAAATGACCATTTTACCCCTGACCAAGTCCAAGTCAAAGTCAAAGTCAACTTCCAGTTGACCCGACTCGCCGAGTAGGGCCGCCAACTCGTCGAGTCCCTATCTCTTCCACTGTCCTCATTCACGTCTTTACTCGTCGAGTTGGGCCGCCAACTCGTCGAGTCCCTATCTCTTCAACTGTCCTCATCCACGACTCTACTCGTCGAGTTTAGCAATGACTCAACGAGTTCTCCTTCTAACACCACCCCGGATGAACCTTCATCCGACTCGCCGAGTTGTATGAACAACTCGTCGAGTCCATCTTCATCCTATGAACACGTCCTTCCCTCAGCTCGCCGAGTTGTATGAACAACTCGTCGAGTTCATATTTAAGAGTTGGGAGATTACCTTGGACTCGCCGAGTAGACTCATGCACTCGCCGAGTCCTATGAACTCCAGGACTATGGCTTATCCCGATACTTTTGGGTCACTCTCCTGGACCCTCTAAAACCTTTCTTTCACTCAACTGGGTCTCTTGGACCATAACAGAAAAAGAAGTCAAGCCTCGGACTCGCCGAGTCCCAAGGATGACTCGCCGAGTCGATACAGTCCCATGTCTATTCCTTCGATTTCTGGTGTACAACTCTTGTCCAAATGATAGATCTAGGCCCCTAAACTCGATCTAGCACGTAAAGTTACGAACTTTACGTGCATGCATGGGACTTTGAGCCAAAAAGGCTCTAAAAGAGGCTCTTAACTTTCATGGGGGCTTCCATGGGTGCAAAAGCAACCCTTTTCTGCCTTATAACTCTTCCATGGGCCTAGATCCGAAGCCTCAACCCCCAACCATGCTTGCAATCATGGTTGGTCATCAAGAATGGCTTATAAAAGCCCTAAATCTCCCCAAAAAGGGATCAAACGAATAAGCAAGCAAGGTACAGACTTTATACCTTTCAAACACTACAAATGATGCACCAAACTCGAATCCTTCAGTCTCCTCTTGATCCTTCTATGCTCTTCCTTCTTCCTTGTGGTCAAAAACCCACAAAATCACTCAAAAGCCTTAGATCTTGCACCAAAACACTTAGGGTTTGCTATGGAGGGTTTCTGGGAGCATAAAGGGGCGATGGAGGCTGTATAAGGTTGTTTAAATAGGGTGCAAACCCTCAGATTAGGGTTTTGTCCAGACAGAGCCTACTCGTCGAGTCCAGGACCCCGACTCGACGAGTCCCATACTTAGATCCCGCGTCTCATCCCGTTTCTACTCGGCGAGTTGGGCCTTCAACTCGCCGAGTCCCAAGCCAAAAATGCAAAATTACTTAAATAAAATACATACCAGGAACCAGGTGCTACAGTCTTCGACAACCACTTGGTCATAATAATAAACTTTCGATGTTGAGGGTTGGTCAGTGTTAACTTTATCCTTTGAATCATGACAAATTTCTTTTCCCTTGGCCATCGAAGTGAAATTAATGACAAACAATTAAAAAGGTCAACAGTTTCCTCTTCCTCAATTTCACTGATATTGTCAGAATCATCTTCGATATCACCAAATTTTTGTTGAGAGTCCAATGTCGAATTCTTAGTCTTTTTCATAATTTTGATTTGTTCAGTTTTAAAAAGAGTCTCATTGTTAGATGTTATTTTATGCATCTTATTGGGTAGTTTTTATTATCATTTTAGCATCATATTTTGTATATTTGCATGTCATTTGTTTAAATAATACTTAACTCATGTCTTTTGTTAAAATTCCCGTATTGCTCATGTTTTTATGTCAATTTCAGATAGTTCGAGTGGAGCAGTGCTTTGGGAGCAGCTGGATGCATGTTTGGAGTTTAAAATGGAGCTTGAGACTTATGACGGATTATGTAGAATGTTTGGAAGATGTTTTGTTCAAGAAACGTTCGATTGAATTGATCACACGAAGATAGAATCTGCAATCTAAAGATAAAGGATGTTGCTGGCAGCTTTGACCCCCTCTCAGTATTTTGACCATATCTCATGAACCGTAACTCCGATTGACGCGATTCAAAATGATCTGAAAAGTAGACGAAATTTCAGACGTCTTAGGCAAAACATGCGATCGCAAATCTTGTCCATGCGATTGCATGGAGCCTTTATGCGATCGTAACTTTGGTCGCAACTCGGATTCGAGGTTTGTTTGTGCCAAAAATTCATTCGGGAGTAAAAACTCAAAACATGCAATCGCAACTTTGCTATATGCGATCGCAGGTATCCCAAAAAGTGCCAAAATAGGATCCTACTTCATTAAAAAGGCCACGTGATGCATTTTCTCAAAACATGCGATCGAAACTTTGAAACATGCGATCGAATGCGCATCGTTTTTGCTGTTGGACGTATAAATAGACCCACATAACCTTCCAGTAACCTAAGTTGGTGATTCCATAGGTACCAGACGACGAAAATACGATTTTGGAGGCGTTTCTTCTCCGATTTCAAAGATTTCTGAAGATCTGAACACTGTGGATCATCTCCTTCAAGTAGATTAGTAAGATTAGTTGTTGGATGTCTCTTTTCATTTGTTTTTATCAGCTTTTGGCCATGTCTGGCTAAAACCTTAGTTTTCAGTTCTGCAAAGATGAGTACTTTTAATGTGTGATCATTAGATCAGGTTTTTTATTTGTGTTTCTATCTAGATTCATCTGTTTTGTTCTTAATGAATGTTTGGTTTTAAATTTTTGTTAGTCTGATCACCTAGCTAGGGTTTTATCATTCCAGTTAATCAGTTAATAGAATTCGTAATTGTTCTAATTAATTGGTAATAAGTAACAAGTAATAAATTGGTTTCGTGTATGGGATTTGACTTTATTATAAACTGTAAAAATCACATCTTTACGCTTCCGAGCTTGTGAGAAGTATTGGATATTGCTGGGAATTTTACATAGATCTTAATGCAACTTTTCTGATCTTAATTAAGAGCTCGTTTAATTAGATAGTAAAAAGTTACGGTTAATTGAAGAGCTTGTTTTGGTTAACTAAATAAAGTAAAAGAGATTATACTAGAGCTTGTTAGTTTTTTCTCAGTACCAGCTTAGATAGAACGCATCTCAAATAATCAGATCTGGGTTAGTTGCATGATTAGGAAAGTCGCAACAGAGCTGTAACCGTTTTTATTATTGATTTTTGTTTAATTTAATATCACTGCAATTTTAGTTTTTAGTTTATAATTAAATCCCCTTTTATATTTTGTTTCTCGACTGGATGTGCCTGATGCAAAAAGGCATTGACTTTTAGGCTGTGTCCCTGAGGATTCGACCCTACTTCCCTGTGCTATATTTTTAGTGCAACCAACAGTGATAATTTACTTATTTAATATGTGCGCGACAGCGTGTTAACAAATTGGCGCCGTTGCCGGGGACACGGTGCTTTATAATAGTTTTATGCCAAGAACTTTTCGTTCAGGTACACCTTTAGTTTTTGATCCAGAAATTGAGAGAACTGCAAAGAGACTGAAGAAAGAAGCAACAAGAAAGAAACGATCTGTTGGAGTCTTTGGTTTATCATCTTCCGTACCTCCAGAAACCTCCACACCACAAGACACTCCCTTGTGGAACGAACCAGATCTGATTTTTCCGAAAGTACCCCCATCTTCTCCTCAAAACATCCCTTATAAAACTTATTCCCCACATTCTTCCATTAAATCTGAAACCAATGACTCTTCAGAAACCGAATATGAAGAATCAGACATGAGTGGAGACGAAGCAGATAAGACTCTCAGAGAGTGTGCCACTCAAGAGGTCAGTCAGCAGCCACTCTGTATTACTTTTCCGGAAGCCCAAAACTTCGAGCTTAAATCTGGGCAGATACACCTTCTCCGTACGTTCAGAGGACTAGAAAATGAAGACCCGCATAAATTCCTCAAGGAATTTCATGTGGTATGTTCTAGAATGAAGCCACATGAGATTACTGAAGACCAGATCAAACTAAGGGCATTCCCCTTTTCGGTTCAAGATGCAGCAAAGGAGTGGTTATATGACCTCCCATCTGGTTCGATAACAAGCTGGAACGAGCTTGCCAAACTTTTTCTAGAGAAATGTTTTCCCGAGGTGAAAGTGTCAAATTTGCGTAGAGAAATTCTTGGTATAAAGCAAGGGAAAAGAGAAGCTCTCCACACTTATTGGGAGCGGTTCAAGAAGCTACTGGTCCGATGCCCACAACATGACATTAGCGATTACCAGCTATACCAATGCTTCTGCGAGGGCTTAGTACCTATGGAAAGGAGTCTTATAAATGCATCAAGCATAGGGTCACTTTCAGACATGACACCAACGAAGATATGAACATTAATTGAGAAGCTGGCCAACGAATCAAAACACTCGACAAATAAAGAAGAGTGGTATCTAGACCAACCAAGAGGGGTCAAATAAATAAGTAGTCCCCACCTAGAATCTCAGATTTCGGAATTGACTAAGGTTGCCCTCCTGTTGACAAAAGAAAAAGGTATGGAGTCAAACTTCAAAGCTTGCGGGATCTGCTGCAAAACTGGGCACCTAACTGATATGTGCCAATTATTGCAAGAGGATACAGTTGCAGTAAAAGCTGTCGGGGGCTACCAACAAAAATTTCAGAATAATTATCAGCAGAAACATCAATTTCAGCAGCACCGAAGTTTTCAGCAGCCGGGTGTTCAGCAAAATTTTCAGAATCAACAGAATTTTCAGCAACCTTCGTAGCAACATTCTGGCAGCTCTAGCATGGCATTGGAGGATATTGTTAAAATTCTGGCCACCAACACTCATGCGTTCCAGAACGAAACCAGAACGAGCATTAAGAATTTGGAGCAACAGGTGTCTCAACTTGCCATTTTTGTGGGTCATCTGGAGTCTCAAGGAAAGTTACCAGGGCACACAGAAAACAATCTGAAGCACAATGTGAGTGTTATTTCCTTGAGAAGAGGGAGAATTTGAAGAAGTTTTGGTCGAAGAAGAAGATTTAAAAGATCCTGAAAAAGAAGAGGAGGAATACGAAGAGGTATTGGTTGAAGAATGATCTGAAAAGCTGGAAGAAAAAGAAAATCCAACACCAATGAAGCTGAATCTGAAAGAACATAAGCCCCTACCTCCATTCCCATCAAGATTGAAGAGTACAAAGCGCGAAAGAGAGGAAGAGGATATCATGGAAATTTTTCGCAAGGTTGAGGTAAATCTTCCACTTCTGGATATTATCCAACACATCCCTCGCTATGCTAATTTTTGTTAAAAATTTATGTGTTTCTAAGAAAAAATGAAATTTAATGAAATTGTAAAAGCTAGCAAAAACATATCCTCTATTTTGCAAAAAGGTTTGCCTCCAAAGTGCAAGGATTCGGGGATTTTCTTAGTTCCTTGTAAATTGGGGAACCTTGATTTTCCAAAAGCCATGCTTGATCTAGGAGCTTCAGTCAATGTCCTTCCTTATTATGTTTTTGAAAAATAAAAAATGAGAACTTTACAAAAGACCGGGACAATTATACAGTTGGCTGACCACTCGACAGTACACCCAAAAGGTGTGCTGGAGGATGTTATTGTCCAAGTGGATAATCTGATTTTACATTTTGGACATGGGAAACTTGGACACTTTAGATACAAACTCTATTATTTTGGGAAGGCCTTTTATGAAAACTGCAAAAACAAAAATTGATGTTTTTAATGGCATGATTTCAATGGAGTTTGATGAGGAAGTGGTTAAATTTTAAATTAATAATGATGATTTTCCTTCTGAAAATGTTTCTGTCAATTATATGGGTACCAGCAGTCCTTTGTCTGAGGGCTGCTGTGAGTTTTCTAATGTCTCTGTGCAATAAACATTTTTAGACAGGAATTCATCTGATAATATATCCAAGGAGTTGGCAGAAGATAAGCTTGGGGAGGTGGAAAAGGTTGAGCTGGAATCTGCTAAGAAAAAAATGAGAGACAAATTTGAAAAGAAACAAACTTTTGAAAGAAAAAGAGGGAAATGTGATTTCTCGTATGAATCTGAAACGAAAAGAATCTGAAGAGAAGATTCCTGGGAAGAAAAAGAAGATCAGAAAGAGAAAGAAGTCTAATCAACTGAAAGACTTATCTGATAACTATTTGGAGTCTTTCCAGTTTGCTGAACAAGTTTCAGATCCACCCATATTGCCATATTTGAAGGGATCTGGAGTCACAAGAAAAAGAGTTGAGCTTCAAGGAAGTCCCAACCACACCAGTTCATAAATCCGGTTGGGCAAAGTCGAGCCAACGACTTTAAAAATGGGCAGCTTTCCGGGAGGCAACCCGATGAGTAGTTTTTAGTTTTTATGCTTTCAATAAAGAGATGGTTGCAGTTCCAAGCAAGCTTGGGAAAATCAGAGGATCGACAAAGTTGCTGAAATTCAGATTTTTTTGCCACATCTTCGTCAAAATCAGATTTCTGTAATTTTATCAGGTACATTCTTTCCTAGCTGCACAATTTTGTTTTTATTTGCTTTATTAAGCTGTTCATTCATCTCTGAGCATCGAGGACAATGCATCATTTTAAGTTTGGGGAGGGGGTTAGTGTAAAAAATTTGCATTTTTGTTAAAAATTTAATTTTTCAGTTTTTCATTTAAAATTTTCAAATTTTATTTTTATTTTTCCATTTTATTCTATTGCATTTGCACATAAAAATTCGAAATTCCAAAAATATTTCATTTTCCTTTTTATTTTTCTGCATTCATAAAAACCCAAAAAGATTTTTATTTCTAGTTATTTTTATTTTTTATTTTCTGCATATTAAAAAAATTCTTAAAAATCTTTAAAAAAAATTAAAATTTACATGAGATGATGATATTTTTTTTACATTCGATAGCTTTGTTAAGATGAAGTGACAGTTACCGAAAATAACGGTATCATTACAATCAATTTTAAAAATTATCTTTTCAAGTGCTTTAAATGTTTTCAATATGAACAAACATAAGAGTCAGATAATTTTTACAATGGAAGTGGGAGATGGAAAAAACGAACAGTTTATTGAAAATAATTTCCTTGAATGCCTTAAAAAGAACCTAGATTGGATAACCCTTATCATTCCTTGAAGTGCTGAACCGTATAGTTTCTGCGCCTTTTGAGGTTGGAAGGGAACTCTTGTTATACCCACAAATTATTATCATTTTTGAAGTATTGAGATATGGTGGGCCTCAAAGTAAAATCCGCGCCCAGTTAATATATATGTTAGAAATGGTACATAAAACAACTTGAAGAAATCTGCAATTCAAAGTCAAATCCAAGTCAAGTTCAAGTCGAAATAAAAAATCAAACAAGTTAAATCTGAAGAGTTGATCAAGATGAAAAAGATGTGTGGTATAATGACATTGATCCCTCGATAGTGGAATCATTGGGGTAAGCTTGAATTTTCTATCCATAATGGAGCTTACCGCGTTTACTCGACGAGTTCGGAAAAAAGGAGGGGTTGGTCAAGCTATGTTTTTATAAACGAATTTTCGTGAAATTATTTTTAAAAATACACTGTTTTCACAAATTTAATTCGGCGTAAAAATTATTTGCTCAAGCTTGGTTTAACTCATTAAATATAATTATGAATCGCTAATATAAAGTATTGAGACTGTTGTCTGGGTAGTGATTTCATTAGAGCTTATTCGTTGTGAAATATGATCACGTGACAAAAAAAAAGAGTGAAGTATTTTAGTTTAAGTTTTTATTTTCTTTTTATTTTATTCTAAATTCTTTTTAGGTCATCTACATATGTCCATTTGTTTATAATGTTTTATTTTTTTCTTACTTGAGGGCAAGTAAGGTTTAAGCTTAGGGAGATTTGTTAGATGTCATTTTATGCATCTTATAGGGTAGTTTTTATTATCATTTTAGCATCATATTTTGTACATTTGCATGTCATTTGTTTAAATTATGTTCAGCTCATGTCTTTCGTTAGAATTCCCGTACTGCTCATGTTTTTATGTCAATTTCAGATAGTTCGAGTGGAGCAGTGCTTTGGGAGCAACTGGATGCATGTTTGGAGCTTAAAATGGAGCTTGGGACTTATGAAGGATAATGAGGAATGTTTGGAAGATGTTTTGTTCAAGAAACGTTCGATTGAATTGATCACATGAAGATAGAATATGCAATCTAAAGTTAAAGGATGTTGCTGGCAGCTTTGACCCCCTGTCAGTATTTTAACCATATCTCATGAACCGTAACTCCGATTGACGCGATTCAAAATGATCTGGAAAGTAGACTAAATTTGGGACGTCTTAGGAAAAACATGCGATCGAAATTCTTGCACATGCGATTGCATGAAGCCTTTATGCCATCACAACTTTGGTTGCAACTTGGATTCAAGGTTTTTTTGTGCCAAAAATTCATCCGGGAGTAAAAACTCAAAACATGCGATCAAAACTTTGCTATATGCGATCGCAGGTATCCCAAAAAGTGCCAAAATAGCATCCTACTTCATTAAAAAGGCCACGTGACGCATTTTCTCAAAACATGCGATCGCAACTTTGAAACATCTGACCGCATGCGCATCGTTTTTGTTGCTGGATGTATAAATAGACCCTCATAACCTTCCAGTAACCTAAGTTGGCGATTCCAGAGGTGCCAGACGACGAAAATACGATTTTGGAGGCGTTTCTTCTCCGATTTCAACGATTTCTGAAGATCTGAAGACTGCGGATCGTCTCCTTCAAGTAGATTAGTAAGATTAGTTGTTGGATGTCTCTTTTCATTTGTTTTTATTAGATTTTAGCCATGCCTGGCTAAAACCTTAGTTTTCAGTTCTGCAAAGATGAGTACTTTTCATGTGATTGATCATTAGATCAGGTTTTTGATTTGTGTTTCTATCTAGATTCTTCATTTTTGTTATTAATGAATGTTTGGTTTTAAATTCTTGTTAGTCTGATCACCTAGCTAGGATTTTATCATTCCAGTTAATCAGTTAATAGAATCTGTAATTGTTCTAATTAATTGGTAATAAGTAGCAAGTAATAAATTGGTTCCGTGTTTGGGATTTGACTTTATTATAAACTGTAAAATCATATATTTACACTTCCGAGCTTGTGAGAAGTATTGGATATTGCTGGGAATTTTACACAGATCTTAATGCAACTTTTCTGACCTTAATTAAGAGCTCGTTTCATTAGACAGTAAAAAGTTAGGGTTAATTGAAGAGCTTGTTTTGGTTAACTAAATAAGGTAAAAGAGATTATACTAGAGCTTGTTAGTTTTTTCTCAGTACCAGCTTAGATAGAACGCATCTCAAATAATCAGATATGGGTTAGTTGCATGATTAGGAAAGTCACAGCAAAGCTGTAATCGTTTTTATTATTGATTTTTGTTTAATTTAATTTCACTGGAATTTTAGTGTTTAGTTTCTAATTAAATCCCCCTTTTATATTCTGTTTCTTGACTGGATGTGCCTGATGCAAAAAGGCATTAACTTTTAGGCTGTGTCCCTGAGGATTCGACCCTGCTTCCCTGTGCTATATTTTTAGTGCAACCAATAGTGATAATTTACTTGTTTAATATGCGCGCGACAGCGTGTTAACACTCATTAACAATATGCACTAAATGATCAACATTCAACCATTCATCAATTTTAACAATTCCATAAGCATAAGAATCATTAGGTACTTTATCGAATTCTGATATTTTCTTTTCACAATCATAGGAAGTTGCATCAATTTTCTCTCTTTCGTGTTCTAAGAAAGGCAATAACTTCCTATGTTGCTCTTTGTATATGTATGAAGAGTGATGAAGATCAATTAACTTGTCATACAATCTTTTAGCACTATTACAGTAAATCTTTCTTTGTTTCATTAGCAAAATATTGTCTTCCCTAACCAAATCCCTATCTAGAGTGGTATTATTCAACTGTAGCTCTAGACTATCTATTCAAATCTTCTTAGACTCCAAATGATTTTGAGTATTTAGCAACAAAGTTTTTGATCGCTCGACTTCCCTAGTAACATAGATTAGCATATCATTAACATACGAAAGAGTATCATCAAAATCAGATAAAACTATAAGATAAGAACTTGAAGGAATATCAAAAGATTCAAGAAGATAACGTACCTTCGATGTCATAGGAGACTTGTCAGCTCCTATTGACATGAAACATCTCCCGGTTACATTTTCCTCTTTTGAACTGCCCTCTTCGAATCGTGCATACATCGCACCATGGGTGGGGTTTCTCATTTCTTCATCATCGGAATCATATGACCATATCTGGTAGGTTCCATACCCTTCAACTCCTCCCTTCGCGACCAGTAACAATCCTTTGGTCTTTTCACTCACCTCTTCCAACCTTTCGACATAGTACGGCCCATCTTTAACTCTCTCCTTATTTTCCTCTTTCTTTCTCAACATGCAATCAACTGCAAGATGATTTGCACCATTATAGTAATTATAGTCAAACCCTGAATTTCCCTTTTGCTTCTTCTTAGCCTTCTCAACAACACTCTTGCTTTCTTTCTTCTCTTCCTTCGAATCCACTCTCGTTTCTTTCCCAGATGAAGTTTTACCCTTGAATTCATTGTTGCTTTTGTATTTCGGATTGAAAGGTTTCTGAAAGAACTTTTTCACTTTATTGTTGGAATAGTTAGCCACAGCCTCATCCTCCGAATTCATCAAGAATCCTTCATCTTCAGAACCAACTTGCTCAGTAACTTCGATCTCAGATTCCTTTGCTGACACCTTCAACACCAAGGCCAGTGGACCTCCCAGACTCATCTTCACTTCTTCAGCAGTCTCATTGATCTCGCTCTCATGAGCTTTGAGCACATTATACAAGTCTCCCAGTGAATAGCCATCGAAGCTTTGCTTAGTTTTTATCATCAAGCTGATATTCCTCCACTCTTTTCGCAATCACATCAGAAATGTGAGATTGTATTCAAGAGTTGAGCGTGTAACTCCATAACAGTTGCACTTGACTATCAACTCATTCAAGCGATCGTAGTAGACTTTGATGGTTTCACTTTCCTTTTGCTTGAATTCACCAAGTTCCAGTAAACACTGCTTCACATTGCTCTTCTTTGTTTTCTCACTACCCTAATACTTTTCCTTTAAAGTATCCCAAATCTCTTTAGCAGTCTTACAACGACAAAAAAAATTGTAAACAACCGGTGGAAGATCACCTCGAAGTTCATGAAGACACTTTTTATAATTAGCTTTTTGTTTATCAACTTGCAAGGTAACATCTACAAAAGAACCAACTGTTCCTAGTTATTCTAGCCTTTCTGGATGTTAATTTCCACTCGTAACACAACGCCGAAGATCTTCATCGACCCCGTTAAGATAGTCTTCCATGTAGATCCGCCCATTGCTCGTAATACTCTGGAATAAGCATTGGAATCTTAGTGGAAGATCCAAGCAGATAAGAAAAACTAGACATAATGATCATGTTGAAATTCATCATTTTTGTACGGATTAAAATGACGATGAGATTCAGAAAAAGAGATCTAACAGATGAATCTATAAGAAAATGTTCAGAAAAAACTCGATCTATCAAACGATTACAGAATCGAAACAAATCAATCAAATAAAACTAGTTTTCTTAATCAAAAGTGCGGAATTCTTTTGAATCAGAAAGAGCGATTCAAAAACTTTTGAAAAAGATGAGAAAACCAAAAATGACTGAATGTATCCTGCTCTGATACCAAATGTAGTGTGTTTGAATTGAGTATTAAAAACGAAATCAAGAACAGAAAGCGTTAAGAACACATATTTAAATAAATTCTATTTGGCTCGTTGATTTCATCTGAACAAGTATACAAGAACACAAGAGAGTAAAGAACAAAAATGACCAAAAGCTACTATTGACTCCTATACTTACCCTATTTATAGGGTAATACAGACGCATACGAAAAATATGTAAGAACTAGACATTTGAGCTTCGACCTCTAACATTGCCTTACATAATACATACACTCGAAGTGCTTGACTTCAACATCGACACTACCCATACCTAAGAGTACTTCGACACCTCACTATACATTTCGACCCTTACAAAGTGTGTTTTCCAAAGCCTCTGCTAACTCTAATTCAAATCAAACGTTGGCGCTAAGATAAGTCATCAGCTATTCCTTTGTTCTACAAGATATCGTATGGACATTAGACATGGATTAGAATCAATCTCATAGTCCAAGATTCTATTTCTCAATTTACCGATTTATGACGACTAAATTCAAACAACTAGTTGAACACATCAATTTAGTCCTGGATCAGCCAAGCACTTTAGATGTCGGCAACAAATCATCGAGGGCCCCAAATATATCGCTTTTCCTGTTAAGGCAAAAGGAATGGATAAACTTTGACTACATAAATGTAACTTTTACTTATCAAATTATACATGATACTATGTTTTATAACATCATGTTACTGATGTGTTTACGCAACACCAATGTACAACCGACTTGTAAATTACAACTTATGTATCTCCGTTTGAAGAATATAAGATATTATCGTATTATAATTACTCGTGATAAAATCCATGAAGTAATCTCTAATGTGGGTTTATCCAATACTCAAAATCTCCATTCTCTAAGTACTCACGAATATTCTTGTAATCCCATGCAATGTCCAATCTCTATGGAAAATCTAGAATCAATTCATGATAGTCTTGATTCATTACTTACTTCCAAAAGTATGAGCAACTGTGGAACTTTGAATAATAAAATTATTCAGGAAGTAAAATATGTAAAGTGAAACACAACAATAAATTAATTAACTATGGTATCTTACCCAATGAATATAAACAAATCACTATTACTTAATCACCATAACAATTATAGATTTATTCATTGTATAATGTTTCGAGTGATCAATTAACCACTTAAATTAAATACCATCAGTCAGTGAACATGCATACTATGCCTCTCTATGGTCCTTCCTTTGTGAACAGATCAACTGGATATTACTCCAATGATCCTCATTTCACAATTCCAAATTCTTATCACTATCCAAGATGTAGTGGAATTCCAACTTTACATGCATTGATCTCCTGTGATGTTGAGGTTCTAAAGTCACAAAGACTGAACCATCAATATTACAGAATGTTCCACTGGAACTTGTTACTAGAAACAATTCCATGGTTATGAAGTCTCAAATTCAAGGTACACTCATTGAATACTTCTCTTGCATTAAAGCTTCAACCTCACATGTATATTCTATAAGCATCTCCTATTATTGAAACATTTCCATATTTCCATATGACTATTAATTCTGACCAAGGATCATCTCAATCTAGAACGTGTCACTATGGTCCATCCAAAATAGTATCATACTTCTAACTGTCGAAAAGCAACCAGTCTTCGACAAACCTCTGAATGTTCTTGACATATGTTTAACAACTTTAGTCACATAAAATTCTAATCCTTTTCACACGATGCTAAAGGCATTTGAAAAATTAGAATAATTGAATATTATAGCATATGTGATCGATCCTATATCCGAAGCATATGGGGATCGACTCATTATGTCCTACATAAAGTTTTGATATCTACTCAATCTCATGCTATAATATTTCTATATATCGAATCCCCTATGTTAAAACATTTCAACATGCTATTCATATATGTATTTGACTAAGTTTCATTAAACCATTTGATTTAAACCTTTAAATGCCAAATGAAGTATGAGTGCCCTCTCCCTTAAGTCCACTATAGCAAAACATTTTCAAAACTTTGCAACTTGCATAAACAGAGACATTGTTTCCTATGAACATTATTGTCAACATGCAATACTAGCATAACAATTATGCTCCCACTAGCTTTGACATGTACCCATAAATCAACTGGACTTATAGAAATCAATATCCTTTGACTTTCTTATAGAAGTGTAGATTTCTGTTCCGCGATGCTTCGATAAGTCTCCATCTAGAATTCTTAAGCTTATACACCATAGTAGGATAATGTGTGTGTTTGTGTGTTTAAACCCTTTCAAAACTGATCGATATATCTCTTGAATGTTCAAAAAATTCCTGATGGTTCCTCACAATTCGAAATATGAAGAGGGATGCCGTAATCATATTATGAATTTAAGAATGCAATTAGCACAACCAATATCCATATAGTTTTTATCAGATTTTCAAAATCTATCAACGAAAGTATTTCCTCATAATCCTTTTCATGAATTTGAGCAAAACCTTTTTCCACCTAGATCTGAAGGTGCATACGTTCCCATCCATGTGAATCTTATCATTTCCAACCTATAGTCACAAGACTAGGTTTAGGACAAACCAAATTCAGACTTAGTTTTCCTTCATGGACTAAACTTCGCCATTCTTAATCTTTTGCCTTCTGGTAGCTCAAGGCCTACCGGTTCTTCCATGTTGCTAGCAAGTAGCAGCTCACCCATATTGATCAGTGTAGTTATATTGACCAACACGCTTTACTTTTGCATTTAAATGAAAAAACATAGAAATAAAAAACATTGCCAAACTCAACTGGAAGTGCATAGAAATAAGAATATGCAAATTAAACACAACAAGTTATCAACCTCAGGTCGCATGCTAGTGATAACTAAAAGGATCATTGTCGGTTGACTCTTGTAACTCTCAAGATCAATACGAATCCCACTGAATTCTTGACATATAAGTTTCTCTCTCAAGGAACATTCCTTGACGAGCTAAAACAACTATTTAAAAGTTTGTATGGATTCCCGACAAGAAAACACTTCATAGAATTGTTCTCAGTTTATCTTTTGTTTCTCGATTAACAAAAACATCACAACTCTAATTCTAAATGTGCTAGAGTAAGAAAAGCATTATTACTCCACATATTATGAGGTGTTATAAACATTCTTAGGTTGAAATGAGTTTCAAGGTACAATTTATAGTTACTAGAGCACAACTCTAAAACTTGATTGGAACGAAAAGTGATTCATCTATGATAAAACCATTTTAAACAATATTCGATTCCTCTTATTATCATAAAATTGCACTAAGATGCTCTTTGAGGATTAATTGTGATATAATCCCACAATTACCAAGATAATCATAAATCGTGATACTAAAGTACTCTCCTTTCTTTTCAGATTAGAGAATCTTTTTATATTTCTGCCTTATAGATTCTCCTATTCGTTCTGCTACTCTTTGAACCTTTTCAAAAGTATTAGAATTATGCTTAATCTTATAAACAAAATCATATTTACTGAAGCATCAGAAAATCATGTCGAATAGAGTCGTCGTCCCTTGTGGTGGATCTTAAGGGTTCATATCACCATGTACTAGATCCATTAGTCTTTCACCTGTCTCACATAAACATGTGAACAATGAATCAATCATAATTTTCCCATGAACAAGATTCTCATGCATCATGCAATTCAAATTGTATGACTCCAAGTTTCTGTCCAATTGAAACTTGGTGATGAGATTTCTTTTTACTTGGTCAAATCTGACAGTACCACAAGCACGATACAAATGCAAAATTAATATTGCTATTATTAGAAACATAATGAACGCACTTATTTATAGTCGATATTTAGGAGGTTGTGACCTCTTCTTCTACTGAGCAGGTTTGCCATCTTGTCGCATTAATGGTCATATGCCAGAATGTACACTTGTGTGTACTTGTTAGCCGTTTGAAAACTGTTTCTCGTTGATCAAAGGATCTATTAGTCACTTATCACAATACATGTTGTTTTCTTATTGTTGCAATGTACTATAACACTGTTGTGATATCAGTTCATATCTTAGTTATTATTTTTTGTGGTTCGGTACTTGCACATAGTTCGGTAAATACCTGGTCCGATATATATTTAGTTCAATATATACCCGATTTGGCATATATCTAGTTCGGTATGTACTTGGTTCGGTATGGTGAGGGTATATTCGTAGTTTCGAGCTAGGCTATACCTTACTAGTTTCAAATTAAAAATTAGCATCCCACAATGAGTATCGTTTTGGTCGTTTTAATATACTCTAGATGAAAAGTATATATTTATTATTTTTATAAGATAATGCTTATGTAAGGGTCACGACTATCATTTGATTAAGATAAACATTGTCAAATTCATATGAAAGAAACTATTTTATGAACGTTGCAAAATAGAGAAACTCTACGGGTATCATGTAACACCATATTTCGGATTAGAAGTTTTACGTTTAAATTTACTTGTAAAAAAATCTAGTAAATTTAAATGTTTCAAAGTTATTAGAAGGTAAAATTGGGGTTAAATAGAAAATTTTAAGCGAATGGATTAAATTTGCTAAATCCAAAAAACTTAAGTTTAAACTAGACTTAAATAGGCCTGGTTCCAATATTTTACGCCTAGTTCCAGAGTTTTAGCAAAGAAAAGAAAAGAAGGGGAAAGAAAGTAAGGAGAGAAAAAGCTTTAGAAAAGAAAAGAAAAGAAGGGGAAAGAAAGTAAGGAGAGAAAAAAAGAGAAAGGAAAGTGTGTTTTGTGTTCCCGAGCTGGAGAGAAGTGAAAGAAAAATTAAGATTTTTATTCCTTTCTCTCAAAACTCTTCAAAATTAAAAAGGAAAGTTTTCCTTCCACTATCTTCCATTTATTTCCACTTCCTTCCTTTAATTAAACTTAGGAACACCAACTTCTTTTACATTCTTTTCACGTTCATCCATTTTCATTATTTTCTCTCGTTAAGTTTAACTCGAAAACAAGGTGTTAATAAACTAATTTTCTAGGATTATTATAGAAGTTTTAAGATTTATGCTAATTAGGATTTAGTTAGGGAAACAAATAAAAAACGTAAGAATATATGGACTGTTTTTGTCAATACTTAAAAGATTATAACATAAACCCCCTCATCCCATATTCTTTTTCATTCAAATGATGTAGAGCTAAATTAGAGCTTAGGAATGACTATTTTTGTAGTGTCTTTTGAAGTTTGGAGTTGAATCATCATGGAAAGCTTAAGAATGTAAGAATTATCTTCTATATCCTAGTGTTATAGGACTTAAAATGTCTCCAAATTTGAATTTTCAAGATGCGTTTAGTTCATGATTAGTATATAATCTCTTGTTCTATCACTGAATTATAGTTGAATATAAAAGTTGGCATATGAAGCTTAGATGTGTGTTTTAAGCACCAAATGGCCTTTTGCCTAGATGTAAGTCTCATTGGAGACATATGTGGTAATTTAGGAGCAAATTAGTTTGACGTTCCAAAAAAAAACGATGTGTGTTTTAAGGCCTAACTATGGTGAATCATTCATTGATTCTTTTAAATATAACTTTGGACTTTGTTTTAGTGTTATCTTATGGTTTGAGTTTATATTTCATCATCCTAAGCCAAAAAAAAACATTTTAGGAAATCCGGTTCTTAATCGGTTTTATTGGATCACATATTTGAAGCTCAAAATCGGTTAAATCTAGTCGTAATTTGGAAAAACAAGTTTCACTGTTTCAAACAAAATCGAAATTGGATTTTAAAAACTACAAGATTGGTGTTTATTTGGTTCATGTCTAAGGAGTTTCCAAATGGAAATTACCTCATGAATAGAGATGGCAACGGGGCCGAGGAATACCAGGGAGTTCAATCCTCATCCCATCCCCGAATCCTCATTCCAATCCACATCCTCATCAGGGAATATAAATGAATCCTAATCCTCACCCCTCAAAATGGATCTGGCATCCCCAACGGGGAATCAGGGCTTTCTTTTTCTATTTTAATATGAAAACTTTTAAGTAAAGAAAAGCTCTAAATTTCAATTTTACCAACATAAGTTTAAATACTTTACAAAACATAATGTAATACCTGTTTTCAGAATGGTTTAACTAAAGACTTTACGGGATCAAATATATAGTTTTTGGGAAAAGCTCTATGCCACGACGTGGCGCAAGGATGCCCACGACGTGGCATGGCTTAAATGATCATGTCCTCCTGACGAGTCCCACGATATGGCAAGAGAAGAGCCATGATATAGTGACTGTTTCAGCCCAAGCCAATAATTTTAAGGGTTCTCCCATATTTAAGCACCATTTCCCAAGGATTATGGCATCCTCTTCAGCGTCTAACCCTCTAATCTCGAAACCCTAGCCTCCCTTGGAAGGTTTGGATGATTTTGGTGTTCTTGGTGGACTAGGAGAGAAAGAGAAGAAGTTTTGGTGCAAGAATCAAGCAAGCAACCCCTCCCCATCTTTGAGTTCATCTTCTAGACCATTTGTAATGCTTTAAGATCCAACCTTTTTGGTTCCTTCTTAGTAGATCTAGGGTTGTTTTGCTTATTTGGGTCCCTTGATGAGTTTTGAATGGTTTAATGAGCTAAAGTTTGCAACTTTATGACTCATCTAGGTCCCTTGAGTCTTATATATTGTAGGTCTAGGTTTTGGTTGAGATTTGTGGACGTTGCTTGGAATTTTAGGTTATTTCTCTTCATTATGATCTAGTTGAGTCGAGGACATGCATGGGTCATACATTTCCATAAAGTTGACATTTTTATGAACCACTAGGGTCCCTAGAAGCCACCTGGAAATTTTAAGCTAATGGATTAATGGATTAAGAGCTTATGCAATTAAGCTATCTTCAGCCAATACCCATCACATGGCCATTTGGGTGCCCCGACGTGGCAGATCAAGGTTTCACGACTGTTTCGTCTGGAGTTAGCCACAACATGGAGGCATGTGTGCCACGACATGGGGATCAGATTATTTGCAGCTGAGTTTGTTAGCTACGACGTGGCCATGGACTAGCCACGACGTGGAAGTCAGCTAATGATGATTTTGACTGTTAACTTTGACATTGACCGTTGAATTTTGACCCGGGTTGACTATTGGTCAAATTTCTAGTTTTAGAAGGTAGACTAAGGGTTTAACCTGTATGGTTTATTAGGATGTGTGTAGCACCCACTTTTTTTCGGTGTGAGTTGATAGCTGTGGATTGCGTTTGTGAGGTGAGTCTTCTCACTATACTATGTAGAATGCTAGTTGTATTTGTGATACTTGAATGGAAGACTAATATGTGGCCCCTGGAATGTGTATGAAATTAAAGGATCTAGCCCCTTGCAATTTTATGAAAGACCAGGATCTGGCCCCTGACATTTGTATGTAAGACCGGGATCTGGTCCCTGTCATTTTTATGTAGGATTCTAGTTGTCTTTGTGATACTTACATGGAAGATCAGGATGTAGCCCCTGGAATATGTATGATAGACCATGAATTGGCCCTTGCCGATTATGTGAAAGACCAAGATCTTTCCCCTGGAATTTGTATGTAAGACTGAAATCTTGCCCCTAGAATTTGTATGTAGGATTCTAGTTGTCTTTGTGATACTTGCATTGAAGACCAGGATGTGGCCCCTAACACTTGTATGTAAGACCATGATTTGGCCCTCGACATTGCAAGGAAATACCATGATTTGGCCCATGGCAGAAAGTAACTGTAAGACTATGATTCGAATCATAGCATTCACTATCTTATGTATGGTATGTGGTATTTTGGGGAAACTCACTAGATTTGTGCTTATGGTTTATGTTTAAAATGTTTTCAACTACTTCTGGTTCTAAACGGAAGGGCCGAATTGATCGCACAACAACCCCTTGAGATTTATTTCGTATTGGTTGTTTTTGACTTTACTATGATGTTTTGAGAATACCATTACTCTGATCGTCTTTTGAAACAAATGAATGAAAGAGTTTGATTTATTTAAAATGAAAATATTACTTAGTATTTTTGGGACGTTACAAGTTGGTATCAGAGTCTTTGTTTGAGGAATTTGGGCACGCTCCTGGGTGTGTCTAAACTCAAACTGAGGAGTCAATAAAATATTTTAAAAGAAAATGAATTTTCCAAAAAAAAAAGGTTTTAAGAAAAAGAGGTGCGCTGCGTACAATCAGTCGAGCTCAAGTAAGTGATTCCCAAAATATCCATACATATTGATATGTTACAAGTGTTATAGTACGATATGCATGATATAATTTAGAATAAGGATCTGCTCAGGGTTGCATGCTAGAATGTCTGTTAAGAAAGATGCCTTTATGATGCCTTGTTACCTATATAGTTCTACTGCTCTAATGTTGCTTGCTTTGTGCTTTGTAGGGATTATATTAATGTTAGTTAACTATTAAATGAATACACTAAGTTACATGATGCAAAGGTTAAATGGTTTTAGAATGATTTATTTGGATCTATTGTGCAACTCTTGTTTGAGTCCAACCCTTGTAGTGCATGATCTTTTAGTCAAAAAATTATTTAAGTTTTGTTGCATGAGATTGTATCCATAAGGTAGTTAGCTAACATTAGTAGGAGTCCTTCAGCAGCTGATGACAGGGTGGGGTGGGAACCCTAGGAGAACCTGGGGAGTGCTTTAGTGGAAGGGTGTATTGCTTAGATAGTTTTGTGAGTATCATTATAAGGAGGTGACTTAGAGGATTTGGGATAATTCTTGAGGAAAGTACGGATAGGTATGGAAGGTGGTATTGGGACCGTACTACTAAAAACAAAAGATACGTACTCAAATAAATGAAAGTTATGAGGATTCTAAGAAGCTTGTAGAATGAGGAATTCTTCGGGTTGTTTCGATTTTTTGTATGGTTGTATTTCAGTATGGTGGTGAACACTCGAGGATGAGGATCTGGTTTAGGTTCAGGTTTGGGCTCTAGTGCTGAGCTGATTGATGAGAGGATACATGAGTTCGTTACGTCAAATATCACTCACGGTATTTTGGATGCGACTCCTATGATGTTTGGTAGCATCAAGGAGAGGATCATAGAGCTGTTGGATGGTCGATTAGGGGCCTTTCATGCAGAGACTGCAGCTGGTCAGACCCGGACACAAACTCTCTCCTTTCGGGAGTTCAAGGCTTGTGGAGCCCCAGAGTTCTTCAGGAAGAAGGACCCTATTGCCAGTAGACAGTGGATTGCAAACATTGAGAATGTGCAGCGAATGAGTTTCTTCCCTGAGGAATCGAACGTAGGATTTTTATTTTGCCTACTGAGGGATCGAGCTCGCGACTGGTGGGAGGAGGTTGGTCATGCATTGGGAGCTTAGGTTGTGGGGGCCATAACTTGGACCAATTTTGTGATGAGATTCAGAGCGGAGTTTGCACCTGCTATCAAGGTGTAGTAGTTGGCGAGGGAGTTTCAGGACCTTCGCGAGACGGAGAAGATTGTGGTAGAGATCACCGTTAAGTTTAGGGATAGAGCTTTACTGGTTCCACAATATTCTATAGATGAGGAGATGAAGAAAACGAGGTACCATGATATGATTAGGATGACAATCGGGAGTTGGTGAGTATGTCGAGTTGCGGGACCATTGAGGATATGATTTCCAGAGTTCGGGAGAAGGAGATTGATTTAGAGCTTTGGACGAAGCGGAAGTAAGTTGCAGTTCAGACAACAGAAGGCCCAACAAAAAAGCCCAAGACTTTCAATCCACGAGCTAGGGCCAGTAGGGTCGGGGCCATTGTAGCAAGTACGGGAAGCCGCATGATGGAGCATGTCGAGTAGCAGGTTTGGACTTTTATACGTGTGGTGGTATTTTTCATATCAGCAGGGATTGAACTCAGGGATCGAGTCTAGTATGTTTTCACTGCAATCAGACGAGCCTCAAGAAGGCCGACTACCCAGGACTAACGAGTAGAGTGGCGATGACACCTGCTCCGGCTACACTCAGGATTACTGATGACCGTGCGGGCAGGGCAGAGGCTCCGGTGGTGAGGATTCGAGCGTTGCAGTTGACTGCCAAGGAGGCACGAGTCTCGCCGAATGTTGTCGCTGATACGTACTATATTCATTCCCTTTCTGTTTTCATTATTTATGTCTATGATTATGTGATTATGTGTGATATACATAATGTTCGAAGTGTTAAAGTATCTACCTGAAGGTTCAAGGTCTCTTTATGATTGTTTAGTCATTATTCTAAGGATCTTCATATGCCATATTGCATACCAAGAGTTATGGTTGGCGTGTATCTGGTTGAACCAGCCTGAGGCTTTGATGAGGAAGACCTCAACCAATAATAGTTCGAACCCTAAGTGGGGGAGAACTGGGAATTCTTCTTGGAGAATTAGTAGCCTGTTTGATTTCTATGGTTTCAGTACAATGGGTTCGAGGAAGTTGCAACGCAAGTATGCTGTATTTTCGGGTTCAGGATTATTACGACATAAAAGAAGGAAGGTGGGCTACCATTCAAGTGCTCTGAGTTGGGAGGTTTCTCGTCGCTTTATCAAGGATTCTTCAGAATTTTTCATGGTTGCAAAATAATTAAGGTTTAGTCAAGACCGTGAGTGCAAAGTTAGTTGCTATGAGGTTCATGCCTTCAGGGATGTGCGTGTTGTCCTCACATCGGAAGTTGTTGGGAAAATATCTCATCGTGGCCATTTTTCCCTTTTGAGGACACCAAATGTTTGGTTATGAGTCGCTTGAGCCGCTCAGGTTGAATGTCGGTTGAAGGGTTGGTTAGCTTGCTGTACCAACCATCATATGTAGTAAGGGAAGAGCAGTTGTTGATATGTCAACCAGCTTCAGAGTTTGGTATGTCTATTTATGATCGGGATTTGGTCAATAGTAAGTTGAACCATTGGAATTGTTATCTTTCCATTTTTCGATAGTTGGATATTTTCGTTCATCGTGACCACCTGAGATTGTTCGAAGGTTTTGAGTTGTATTAGTTGAATGTGCTTTGGATTGCTTATTGATGTTGGGTGGAGAGCACAAGTTGAAACTCTTGGGGTCTTATCGCTATGGGTTGTAGTCATATAGTGGGACCATCAAATGTAGTTTGAAGAATTTAGATTCTCTTATGCCCGGTAATGTCAGGCGTGGATGTTAAGAACCAAATGGTGAAGTTTTGGGTTGGATATATTGGAAATTTGAATGGTTACGAAGTTGTCAGAGTGCAAATGAATCCAAGTGGGGGAGAATCGCTTGGGTTTATAAAAATATTTACAAGCGGAATTTAACTCGGAGTTTCCTAACCAAGGACAAGAGGATAGCTAGTTCTAGTTGTTGTATGAAGTGAAGCTTATGCAAGGAGTAATGTTCATAAGTCAATTGTAATCGACGAAGTAGATGCTAAGGAGTAAAAGTTATCTCGTCCGAATACGTGAAGCATGGACACCGATGCTTTTTGGGTTGGTGTCGAGGTTCAGGTTGAGGATTGTGTGAGGGCCTCTCTGCCTGTTCTTGTCTGATTAAGGCCTTGGGGTTCGAAGCACGACCCAAACGTCTGACAGGGTCTATCAGGCTAAGGGTCCAACTCATGTTGTTTTTGGTTGGGTTTTCTTGTGATTTGTCGGCAAGACCATGGGGTAGGCCCATGGCAATCACATGAGTGTTGTAAGACTACTATTTGGCCCATAACATTCACTTGGTTGAGATAGGCCGTTTTGGGGGTATTTGTAAGAAATGTGGGATGACAACAAATTTCATATGGTTGAAATAGACCGTTGGATGATTTGGGCCGGGTGTAATGTAAGACTATGATTTGGCCCGTAACATTCACTTGGGGTGAAATGTACATGTTTTCGTTTTTGTTTGTGTTTTGGTTGGTTAGTCGTTCTTTCTTTGGACTTGAGGTTTGTTAGAGCCATGATGATGTATAGGCTAGGATAGCCTTTGTCGTCCAGACTCTTGGTTGGAGTCCTGTCGTGCGACCATGTGTGAGCTTGTCAGCTTCAGCAGTCGGCCGGGGATTTTGTATTCCAGTGTATTATTAGGACAGTGTGGGACCGGAAAGATCTCAGACAGATCGAAGTTGTGGATTTTTCGGTAAGTAGGATTGATGTATAGGTTGGTGTAGCTTCAATTATTGGGGCTCAAGTTTGGATTCGCCTTTGTATTCGAGTGCAAGGTTGTCGGCATCGACAGATGGTCATGAAATCTGTTTTCCGGTTATCAGTAAGACGATGCAGGGTCAGAGATTTTTCGGTTGACTCAGATTGTGGATTATGGTTAACATGGTTACGGTTCGAGTGGTTATGTCCGTCTTGAAGTCGGGCATAATATAGAGTTTTCAGATTTTGGACGAAGTAGTTAGTCCTTCTATTTGTTGGTTAATTGTGGTGTGTTGGTGTTTGTTTCTCCATCGGGTCACGTGATTTCTACTAAGTTTTGGTTCGACAGTGGTGTCAGAAGGTCGTCGTCTCTGTGAGGGGAACAGTGTTGTTTTGGTTTCTGGTAGTTCGGGCGGTGTCGACTCGTGTTATAGAGTAAGTTGTAAGGATAGATTTCGAGGAAAAAATATAATTTAAGTGGGGGAGAGTTGTAATACCCGTTTTTCAGAATGGTTTAACTAAAGACTTAACGGGCTCAAAGATAGAGTTTTTGGGAAAAACTCTACACCGCGAGGTGGGACAAGGATGCCCAAGACGTGACACGGCTTAAATGATCGTGTCCTCCTGATGAGTCCCACGATGTGGCAAGAGAAGGGCCATGACATGGCGACTGTTTCGGCCCAAGCCAATAATTTTAGTTTTTCTCCCATATTTAAGCACCATTTCCCAAGGATTGGGGCATCCTATTCAGCCGTCAACCCTCTAATCTTGAAACCCTAGCCTCTTTTGGAAGGTTTGGCTCAATTTGGTGTTATTGGTGGACTAGGAGAGAAAAATAAGAAGTTTTGGTGCAAGAATCAAGCAAGAAACTCCTCCCCATCTTTGAGGTCATCTTCAGGACCATTTGTAAGGCTCCAAGATCTAACCTTTTTGGCTCATTCTTAGTAGATCTAGGGTTGTTTTGCTTATTTGGGTCCTTTGACGAGTTTTGAATGGTCCAATGAGATTAAGTTTGCAAATTTATGACTCATCTAGGCCCCTTGAGTCTTATATATTGCATATCTAGGTTTTGGTTGAGATTTGTGGATCTTGCTAGGAAATTTAGGTCATTTCTCTTCATTATGATCTAGTTGAGTGGAGAACATGCATGTGTCATACATGTCCACAAAGTTGACATTTTATGAAAGACCAGGATCTGGCCCCTGACATTTGTATGTCGGACCGAGATCTGGCCCATGATATTTGTGTGTAGGATGCTCGTTGTCTTTGTGATACATGTCCATATGGTTGTCTTTTCTAACGTTAGTGTGATTTGAATACTTTTGTTCGGAAATATTTATTGTGATTTGATATGTATCACTTTGAAACAAATTAATTTTTGTTGTACATTATTATGATATACATCCGTTAGTAGGTTTGATGAATAAATAAGAAAATAAGTTAATTTTTGATAGATTTTATATTCAAGTGACAAAATAAGAAAAAAAAATCACAATTAAATGGATTGATGGATGAGAAGCATGCTTAGTGGTTCGATATAAAATAAGAAAACAATTTAATTTTGTTAAGCGATAAATAATGCGATATAGGGAAATTTTAAAAAAAATCTTATTAATTTGGGAAAATTAACGATTAAACCTAATTTTTTTAATAGAAAAAGCCGAAGAAACCGAAGAATTTATTTACTTTAGTCCATTTTGATACGTTCAACAGGTAATGAGGTCAAATCGTTAATTTTCACAAAATAAATATTTTTTTTATAATTCTTCTCAAAATTTGTATATAATGTATACACACCTACTTTTATGTATTTTTTGAGTAATTTTTAATATATATATATATATATATATATATATATATATATATATATATATATATATATAACCTATTTATATATATTTTAAAATTTTTATATAGTTTTTTACGCTTTTATTTATTTTAAATGTATAAACGTAATTTTTATGTATTTATATGAACTTTCAAATATTTTTACGTATTTTTATGTACTTTGGTATATCTTTTCAAGTATTTATGTATATTTTTAAGTATTTTTAAATATTTTTAGGTATTGTTTACGTATTTTTTAAAGCATTTTTAAGTATTTTTATGTATTTTGGTATTTTGTTTTACATATTTATGTATTTTTTATTTCGGGTGAGTTTGACACTGAACGTTTAGGAGTGTTTAAGAGTTTCTACATTTTAGCTTTTGAAAAAATGCTATATTTTAAACAAAAAACTTCTTTTGATAGTACGTGCGTTTAGTTTTTAGTTTAAACAAAACGCTCCAAATTTAAAAGCTATTTCATGTAGTGTTTAACAAAACGAAACTGAGCTTTTTAAATCAATTTCCAGAATTGCTATGTATATATATATATATATATATATATATATATATATATATATATATATATATATATATATATATAATTGTCTTTTTATGTACACATTTCAAAAGCTTCCAACTATTTTTGCAAAACACTCATATATGGTTAGGGTAGGGGAACCACATTTTTCACGGTCAACGTAGGCGGCACGTCAAATTTGTCACACTCCTTCAAAATTTTGCCATTTACATGAAACGGGTTGCCGACTTGTCATAGTGTTTTTTTTAAATTAAATAATTAAAAAAAATAAACATTTCAAAAAAACTAAAATTTCATTAACTTAAAAAAAATCAAACACTCACACTTTAAATATATAACACATTTGAAATTAAAACAATACATAGTTAAACGTAAAAAACATAACACACTTGAAATTAAACTAATACGCACTTAAACTTAAAAAATATAACACAATAGAAAAAAAAACTTGAATTAAAAGACAACGAGTTTAAATTTGAGCAAATTTTGGGGAATGCCTCACAATTTGTCAAAACTCAACAAGCCGGAAATCTTTATTAGTTTCAACACGGTAAGCTTCAAGAGCACTCTAAAACAAAGTATATTTATTTTCACAATTTCCAGCTTCTTGCATCACCCTACGAAACACTATGTTAAACTGAGTTGTAAGTGTGTTTGCATGCCTCCATTTGGAGTAGATTTCTTCATTACCTCTAGGGACTGGGGCTTCGCGGTTGTATTTTTCGGTGACTCTCCTCCAAAAGGTTGTCATAGGGAGGTTAACGCGGATTGGGTCTTCTATAACATCAGCCCATGAACGAGCCAACAACATCTCTTCTTCAGGGCACAAAGAACGAACCACACAAGCCATTAGCGATGAGGTTTTGAAGAAAATGAAAAATAAGAAATTTAGGAGAATTGAATTAAGAAGATTTGAATGAGGTGAAGAATGAATAAGGATAATGGTATTTATAGTTGAAGATTGGGGGTGTAAAATTTGAAATTTTGAAAAAAAATGGTTTTATTTTTGAAATTGGGTATTTTTGTTAAAGAAGGTAATTTTTGAAAAAATGAATTTGCGTTAATGGGTAAAAAAAGAAACACTTTCTCTCTCTCATCGGTAAAACATTACCGAGTTGCCGAGCCGAGCTCGGCATGCCTTGGTCTCGGTCTGGTGTTCGTCGAGATTGCCAAAGTTGATGATGAATTCACTCCGATCATCCTAACAAATAAAAGTTACAACTTCCAACTACCAGCTACCTGCTACCATCTACCACCTACCAGCTAACAATTACTTTTGTCAAACACACCCTTTAAGTTTCATTATGAGCTAACTATTAGACTTTGTAAGTGAAGAAAAAAACACTAAAATACTTCAAAACAAATATTTTTCAAAGACGATCATTAGAAATCAATACTATTTTTGTAGGTAAATCCTTCCTATTTTCTTCAATTCAATTTGTAGATGAACGAAGTTTACGTATATCTTTATTAACGACAAAGATATTCGTAATCTTTGTTCATCTACAGACGGAAATCAAGAAAAAAATGAAGAATTACATGGAAAAACGACGTTGATTGCTAAGGATCGACTTTGAAAAATATTTGTTTTGAAGTACTCAAGTGCTTTTTTTCTTTATATATAAGGTCTAACAGTTAGCTTACAATAAAACTTGAAGTAAAAATATATACATACGTAAAAAAAATACTATTACGGCCCAAAAAGTAAGACTAAAAATTTCGATTTTTAATTAATAAAACCATTATCCAAAACAATATCATAGAAACCATCGTGAATCAAAGCGTATCAATAAACATCCAAGTACATCAGAGTAATATAAAATGCGGAACGATGTGGTGTGTGCACTACAATCATCCCGTGCTCTTCCCCTTCGAACCAGAAGTACCTGAAACATAAACTAAAAATTGTAAGCACAAAGCTTTGTGAGTTCCTCAAAATACCACATACCATACATATCAAACATATAATGGGCCCGCCCCGTGATCGGGTCCCGCCCGACATCGTGCCTCGCTCGAAACGGATCTGTCAGTCATCAGGCCCCGCTTTGCATCGAGCCCCGCCCGATATACATACAAACTTATAAACACATGCAAAAATCAAAAAGATAAAATAACATACAATAAAATCATCAGACGCCGCCCGATAAGCATATCAGAAAACATACATGCAGAGTCACGCAAATAACTAGCATCCTGTTGGGTCAAAATATTGGTTTATACTTTGCTTTTTCTAGGAAAATGTATTTTTCAGTCTAGGACCATAAACAACTTGGTGTTTACGGCTGTATGTATGTTTACGGTTGTGTTTACGGCCAGGTGGGTGTTTACGGCCATAAACAGGTTTACGGCCGTAAACCCATTTACGGCCCATATTCCCTAAGTATATATATATATATATATATATATATATATATATATATATATATATATATATATATATATATATATATATATAGGGTGAGGAGTGCATAAGAGGGTAAGGCCAGAAGAACGAGAGCTTAAGTGTGTGAAACCCAAGGTGTTCTAGAGAGAGAAAGTGAGAGAGAAGAGAGAAGCTTTGTGTGTGTTAGTGTGTGTGAATCTTGTATCTGGATCTTAATTCATTTCAATTCATACAAGATTCATCATATTCTTCTTCTCCTTCTTCTTCATTTGATCTGGCATCATCCGTTTGATTGGGATTCCGCACCATCAAACGGATCTGATTGATATACAAGCAGATTGGGGACTTACAATTGTTATCAGAGCTTGGTTGTATCAATCATTTTTGTCAGATCTGGAGCTGATTTGATCTTATTTTTGAAGGATTCCTGTGTTTTTGGATAGATCTTGCCAAAATAAGGGGGGTTTGTTCTTCGTGTTTTTGATAAAAAGGGGTTTTTGATCGAGTTTTGGAGCTTCAAAGTCGAAAAAACGTTGTTTTTGGTCGTAACCAGCGAGTGGGTGGCGGCGTGTACGGCCAACAGCTAGGGTTTCCGAAGAGTTTGCGGCCGGAGTTTGCGGTCAGAGGGTTTACGGTCCGAGGCCTCGCACGTGTACGACCCGCGGTTCACGACCATCCTTGCCTCGGAGTTTACGGCCTGCTCGTTTGCGGTCCACGTCCTCGCATCGCATCTCGTCTTCGATCAGAGTCCGAAGTTCGCATCTGTGTTCATTAAAAAAAAGGGAAGTGATTTTGCAGGTGCCGGGGATCGAACCCGGGCCTCCTCCCAAAATTACCCAGCGCCTTAACCAAATACTCTAGCTAGCTGGATGATAAATCCCTTCGTTTTTTAATTCAAAAGGCGTTCTTCTCTCGGTTCCAGTTTCGCATTTTTTACATTTTCAGCCCAAAATCAATTTTCTTTTCTTTTTGAATTACATTTTCAACCCAAAATTTTAGATTTTAATTTTTGACTTTTAATTTTGACTTTTTACTTAAAATTTTGACTTTGACTTTTAAAGTTTGACCTTTGACTTTAAACTTTGACTTTCTTGTTTATCTTTCAAAATTTCAAATTTAGCTTTTCGGTTTGACTTTTAAGTTTGACTTTTTAAGTTTGACTTTTTAATTTTGACTATTGAGGTTGACTTTTGAGTTTTTAAGTCAAATGGCATTTTTGATAAACAATGAGTTCTTCAAACATCAATGTCAATGAACTTTCCTTGGAGAATTTACGTGAACATTATGAATTACTTCGTAGAGAGAACGATGACCTAAAATACGAAATGTATCAACTTAGGAAAGGACAGAAACCCCTGAAGGCTGAATTAGAAGCTAAAACCAAAGACTTTAGAAAACTTCAGGAAGAGTATAGTATTAAGAGTACACATTATAGATATGTAACTGAACAACTTGCTGAGGTAACTGCTGAGCTTGACACATTGAAATACAAATTTGAAAATGCAGATTTTACTTTTAGAAAATTTGATGTGTCAAGTGAAGTAGTTGCATCTATGATAGAAACTAATCTGCAATTCAAAAATAATCAGTCAAAGGGCTTAGGATATGACAAAGTATCTCCTCCTTTTAATCATATTTATACTAATATTCCTTTGTCAAAAGAGGAAATGGACAGAGAGCCATTTCTCAAGTATGGATTTGTGTCAGGAGGTATTCAGGTTGAAAATACTAATGTTTCTACTTCTTCTGCAGATCAACCACTAAGTCATTGCAAGCAAGCAGCTGAAGAGAGTGTGTCTAATAATAAAATTGTGTCAAAGTCTGAAGACTTAAATTTTGTCGATATATTTGATGATATCTTTGATAATTCTGACGTGGATGTGCCAGAAAGTGTTGAGCTAAACGATTCTAATGCTTCTACTTCTTGTGCAGGTAAAGTAACGGAAGATGAGAACAAGGAGAAAACTGTTGAACAAATCAATGTCTCCTTGAACTCTGAATATGTTGCTTCGAACTCAGTTGCTTCTGATCAACCTGCTGTTGAGAAGTACAGGACACCAAATCAAGTGAAACAGCCGACTTGCTGCAATTGTACTTGTGGGAACAATAAGAGACGAGGCATGGATACGCCACCGGGGGCAGGAAGAAACAACTTCCCAGTGAAGAAAAGGACATGTTTTCACTGTGGAACACCTGGACACATTGCCAGAAATTGTCCAAATCGCGCGTACGTTCCCTACTACGCACAAGGGTGGCAGAACGCGCCAAGAGGGAGATTTTCCAAAAGAAACCCCTCAAGGTCACGTTCAGACAATGGCGACTGGAATGCCCACATGAATCCAAATCCCAAAGTCAAGAAGGGAATGCCGGCCAAGAAGCCAAATCCAAGAGATGCTCCCGCGAGCCAAAATAAAGTCATCTCAACGCACAACATCAAGTTCAAAATCAAGTGCCGAGGCACCCATCAAATCGAAAAAGAAATGGGTTAAACCCGACTACAGATGGGTTCCGAAGGTTCAATCTCCCAAATTATCTAATGATTCTAATATTTCTACATCTTCTGTTTGTGATAAACAGGACATGTCATGGGAGAGAGTTCCTTGCAAAGACGACAAAGGTCAAACCAGTTTCAAAATGGACTGGGTTCCAAAGACCAACTGATGCCGCTCTGTGTCGGAGCAGCTATGGAGGCATATCATCAGACTTCGGTTTGTTGGTAGTGGCTGTTCCAGGCACATGATATGAGGCATATCTCAACTATACAACACTCAGAACATTGTTTGAGAGTATGTGTCCTTTGCGGGAAAGGAAAAAAGGAAGGGATCACTCATGGGGTTAGTGTTTAACGATGTGAAGAATTTTCGGATCTGTTCTGAGATTATGCGTGCTGTTCTTAGACCTTCTGGATGCAAATTCAATCGGCGACTTAAGGTTTGAGTTTTCTTCTCGATACTCTTGAGTTTTTCTTAAGTTGATTCGCTTTAAAGACTAATTTTTGTTTTAGGATAGTTTAAATTTATGCGTTTACTTTCGTTTCTCTCCTATGCACAAATTTAGGGGGAGAAATAAAAACAAAACAAAAATTTTAAAAATTTAAAAAAAATCCAAAAACATTAGAAAATCAGAAAATCCACAAATATGTTGGTTATGGAATGTGCTTGCAGGTGATGTGATGGGAGTGATATAATCATGTGATAAGAGACAATCTGAATCTGTGTAAGGGACTGAATCTGAATTGTCTAGGCTCTGTGATCGATGCGCTGGTAGGCACGAGAGATTAAAATGGACTTGACTAGGCATTAATGAACTTAAGGAATCCAGAGGCTTGAAAAATCTTGACCTAGATATATCCATTTAGCCTGACAATACGACGCTCAGATAGGTTGAGCAGGGAGATATACATGATAATCCACCGGTCACATTAAAGTAATCCGTATCTAGAACTGTGGTTTAACTCTTCCTCGATGTACGGACTCTGTCCTTAATTCCGGTATTGATGGGGCGACTGGGGAATTCCGGTAAAGTAGGTCTGTAGGAAATTATTTTCTTGCTTTCTTTCTGTTAGTCATATGTTGCCTCCTCTGCGTGATTGAAATACATCCGACCTGGACTGCAACATATGCAATTCTATTTCTCTGCATCTTCTATCTATGCAATTCTTCCTGCCTGTTATCCATATGCTATCTCTTTTGCATGATTAACCATCCGACCTGGTACACAGCATATGCACCATTCTACTTCTAAATCCCTCTAAATCTGGTGAGTCATATGTTTCACCCTCTGCGAGATTGGAAGAGATCCGACCTGGGTGTATAGCATATGCATTCTAAATCTGACTTCTCTCATAATAATTGTCTGCTCACCTAAAGAAGGAGTACTTTGGAAGTTCCTGATTATTGGGGTATGCCAGGAAGCGAGAAACATGTTCTAGTGCATTTAAAATTGAACAATCACTAGGTTGTCTGTAGATTTCGCTGCTCAATTTAGGTGGACAACAATATCTTTGGTCGTCGTCAGCTGAATGGTCCTTAAGGAATATTATCTAGGAACATAGGATCACATTGTCTTGTCACTTATAGTATGTCCTAATTTTGTCACAATCTTTCGTGTTTAAGTGGACCACAATACCGGCGATTGACCAGATCTATTCATGAAGGAAGAGGTACTGATAAACGGATAAATGTTGTCTAAAAAACTTTGATCCCAAATCACTTTTAAAGTTAGCTATTATTTTTGTTTTTGTTAAATTTGTTCATAGTTTTCTTCTAATTTAAATATTAGGGGAGAATTAAAAATTTTAAAAACCAAACAAAAATCAGAAAATTAAAAATCCAAAAATAGTGTAATTTCTGTTTTATTTCTTTTTCAGAAAATATGAAAAATCCAAAAATATTGTGTGCTAAGTTTTCTTTTAGTTTTGTTTTGTCTTGAAAAGTGAATTCAGGTGTAGATGAGACTCATGGAGACTGAATCGAAAATTTCTGAGCTAAGGCTTCATCCATGACCATCGAAGAATTCTCATTCGAAGGAGCAAGAAATGAAGATTATTCTTTCAACATTCAATCCTTCAACCCCAGAAGCAAGGTCAAGCTGTACTTGAAAATTATGTGACAGATTGCATTGAAGCCTCCTCAATCAGTCTGCTGCTATCTATGAACCTGCTGAAGTGATCCAGAAGATTAGTTCTCTCTGATATTCTCTCTGAAGATTCTCAAGCTGAAAGCGCTATTTTTCAAGAATCTTTTCAAGAAGCCTCCTCACCCAACGTGCGTTCAAAGCCAAATCTTGAAGAAAAGCCCAACTGCTCGAGATGAAGTCATTTATTGAAGATTCATATGTTCATCTTGAAGTTGTGAAGAAATTTGAAGATTAATGTTGAAGCCAAGCTCCCGATGAAGATTAACAAGAAAAGCCAGCTACTTTTTAGGGGGAGATTGTTGGGTCAATTAGAAAAGAAAGCTATAAACCAAGGGGGAGATTGTTGGGTCAAAATATTGGTTTATACTTTGCTTTTCTAGGAAAATGTATTTTTCAGTCTAGGACCGTAAACAGCTTAGTGTTTACGGCTGTATGTATGTTTACGGTTGTGTTTACAGCCAGGTGGGTGTTTACGGCCATAAACAGGTTTACGGTTGTAAACCCATTTACGACCCATATTCCCCAAGTATATATATATATATAAGGTGAGGAGTGCATAAGAGGGTAAGGCCAGAAGAAGGAGAGCTTAAGAGTGTGAAACCCAAGGTGTTCTAGAGAGAGAAAGTGAGAGAGAAGAGAGAAGCTTTGTGTGTGTTAGTGTGTGTGAATCTTGTATCTGGATCTTAATTCATATCAATCCATACAAGATTCATCATATTCTTCTTCTCCTTCTTCTTCATTTGATCTGGCATCATCCGTTTGATTGGGATTCCGCACCATCAAACGGATCTGATTGATACACAAGCAGATTGGGGACTTACACATCCGAATCATAACAAACCATGGGCTGACATTGGTGCCCTCGACCCACTAAACACAGTGAGGAAACTCACCTCAAACCACTGAATCTCTCAAATAAAATCTCGGTCTGATGATCCGGAAAATTCCCGCGCTATCATTATCAATAATATCCAATAAATAATTGGATCTCGACCCAAAATCAAGAATCTAAATTACTTGTCCAATATCCAGGGTAAAAGATCATTTTACTCTTTCTCTTACTTGGCCCAAAACCAAGGCCCCAAACCATGTACTCAAAAGGCCCAAATTCCTTAATGATATCCTAAGGCCTATTATGGCCCAACTTCCTAATTGGGCCCAAAATCAACATGGACCTAATCCCAAGAAGGCCCATAATCCATCCATGACCTATGGTCAGAAGTCCTACGGCCCAACAAAGCCCAAACCCTAAAAGCCCAAAAATAACCCCGAGTCCAAAAGGCCCAAACGATGAAATCCCACTACACCGAGTACGCTCGGCGTACTCCTCTTATGCGCGACGTATGAGTATTGACTCGAAAGCGGGTGGCTGACCCAGTACGCGCAGCATAACAGGAATTATGCCCCGCGTACCAGCCAAAGTCCCTTTTGGCCAACTTTTCTTAACCACTTAAACTCTTAACTTTAAAACCTCAGATCTAATTCATTTCAAGGCATTAATGCATAAAGTTGGCAACTTTATCATCTTGCATGTCATAATGGGACCCTAAAACCCGATTTTGTCCGTTAAGACCTATAATAAGGGCTCTAACTCATGCATGGACCAATATGATTCGTAAGGATGGCACCTCTTTTAAACAAGGAACACCATAGGGGTTAAGATCTAGCATCCTAGCTCGTCGAGGGACTCAAACTCCCAAATAGAACCCAAAAGACTATAATAAGCTAAAAAAACAAGCCCTAATCTAAATCTAACACAACTAGGTTCCAAGATAAGAACTTTATACCTTCTAGAGCTAGCAAACTTGATGAAGATTCTGGATCTACAACCTCAAGTCCAACTAAAGCTTGGTCTAAGCACCACCTTCTTCAATGCAAACAAAACAACACAAAATTACTTCTAAAGCTCCAAAACACACTATAGGAGGCTAAGGTTTCCATCTTAGGTTATAGGGGCGTGGAGGCTGATCAATAGAGGGTCTAAGTGTGAGATAAGTTGCTTAAATAGGGCACAAATGTGACATCCCCATTTTCACGGCCAGAAAAGACCGATTTTGTTTATGCTTTATAAAAAAAATCAAAGTACCTCTTTTAATAAAAACGTTGCAGAATTTGTTCCCAGAAAAACATGATAAATACGTTATCAAAGCATTTCCGAAGAAATGTATTTTTATCCATTTTAAAACATTTGGGATGTCATCAACAATACAGAAACATAAGCATAAACAGATCTTACATTCATTTACACTAGTGATCTACATCTCTTTTAAATCTCTCAGTGTAAAGTAGCTTCATATCGACACCTATGATACAAATAAGCTTGAGTGGGTCAGGTTGGGAAACCTGGTGAGTACATAGGGTTTTCAACCCACAATAATATAATTATTATGTTCAACATCAAACAATCAACCCAATTACCCATCCCCATTATCTTCTTTACTCCTAAGGATCTTCCCTAAGATTCAGCTATTCCTCATTTATTCATTCCTAAGGAGTATCTTAAGGAATCGGCACTAAGTCTGCATAGTCGGCATGGTTTATCTTGTTTATTGACAATATTGTTTTCGAGAGTCCACTCGCAATACATGTCAATGGATTTTTTTTAGAGTACACCGGGTGAACACATCGTTCACAACACCTACAGGTTGCGAGCCTGCTAGTGTTCCACTAGACTGTCTAGAATAGTCCGTGGTTGTCATCCATACTCTGCTAGATGACGGGGCCATCGCTTGGGTCATCGTTTGGCTCATCATTTTGGCTCATCGTTTTGGCTCATCGCTTTGGCTCATCGTTTTGGCTCATTGCTTAGGTGATCGCTTCACACCATATTTTATCACTCATATATCATCGATCATCATTCATCTCATCTTTCATCGCTCATCATTTATCTCATCTTTCATCGCTCATCATTTATCTCACCTCTAATCTACCCATGTTTTTTACCCAACACATTTTGTAGATATAAAATACATATACAGTTTAGATCATTTAAAACATGTATAAAACGTTTCATCCAACATAGACAGCAAGTATTCAGACAGTATACATACATAGCACATAATTTATATAAAATACTTCATATCTATGTGTAAGATGAAAGTAACTATGCACTCACTTGTTAAGGTGGTGATTCCGAACTCAGACAGCGCTTCGCTTCTTAAAAATAATTTCCTTCGACGAAACATAGTATTATTACCACTAGATTTTAGTCTAATATTTACCGTGACTAATTATTAGTCTTATTATTATTATTATTATTATTATTATTATTATTATTATATAAGCATTTAAACAATATTTTCCAACCACTATGTACAGACAGGGGCCAGACATAAAACACCGGAGGGCAGGACCATTTTGGCATATAGCACTTCTGAAATCAACAAACCAGGCGGCCCTTCAAACCGGATTCCCCGTACCGCGAGTGGTTAAAAAGATATTATAACGACACTTATATAACCCATAATAATAACTGAAATAATTATTATAAGGTCCTAATAACGTTATTATATTTAAATAAAAGCTATATTAAAAATGAGGTAAGCGTATCTTACCTACAAGGGGGTTTGGCTAGAAGCCGGGCTCTGCAGGGGCAGGACTTCCGAGCCGAAAGCTCTTTTTCTTGGAGCCGTTGAGCGCTCCAGGGCTTTCTTCTAGCGCTAGGGGAGTTTTTGGGAGGTTTAGAGAGAGTGTAGAGAGAAGAAAGAATGGGAAAGGTGTGAAGAAAATAGGGGTGGGAGAGGTTCTATTTATAGGGTGAAATATGGCTGAACTTGGTGCCACATGTCACCATCTGGTGGCAAGACTTGGGGAGAAAGCAATGGCCAAGATTGTGCCACATCACCCATTTTCGCACAACACACTTTCGACTACTAAAATCCCTAACTTTCGAATACGAGGTCCGTTTTTGACGTTCTTTATATCCACGCGTAGGTAAAAATAAGATCTACAACTTTTTTTTTGACTCCGTCGGCTAATTTTCGACCGATCTTAAATTTAACAGCAGAAGGTGACTACACTGTTAAATGTCCGCATAAAATTCATAACTTCTACATACGGACTCCGTTTCCGTCTGTCTTTTTGTCGTTGAGTTCCTATTAATGAGATATTCAATTCTCATTTAGGTCGCGTTGGCCAAAAACTGCTTGATCTAAAATTCGTGTTTTGGGCCGTGCACTGCTAGGCCAAATCTTTAGAAAAATCATAACTTCCTCATACGAAGTCAGATTTTGGCGTTCTTTTTATGCACGCTCTCGGTTTAACGTATACTAAAAATTTTGTTTAGATCACTAAGGCCAAAAGTCCTCTATCGTAAATTCACTATTTACGTCGCGTAGTGTCGTGCTGGTTTTGTCGCAAAAATTCGACGGGCCATAACTTCTTCGTTATAACTCGGATTTCGGCATTCTTTATATGTACGGAACCCTTGTGACATATTCTACAACTTGGTTAAGATTACTCCTTCTAAATAATCTTCCATCAAAAACTTATTTTTGATGCTCATTGTCTCTAAATGGACTAGCCCGGATCTACGGGCGTTACAATTATCTCCCCCTTAGGATGATTACGTCCCGAAATCATCAACGAAACAGGGCTTGTATAAGACTCCCTATGTTAACTCTTCATCCTAGGTAATAATCGTAACTTCTATGTTGCTTCAAACGAGTATTTAACTCTTGGACTCCTTGACTGCAGGCGGTGCTCGACCTTGCACTTGCTCCCTATCTTACGTTAGACTCCAAATTATGACCTTCAAGTCACAATCTCTATCCTTACTGGAGACTGCTTCTTCTTCTTAACAAACTTAAGATAAGTTCTTTTATTACTACAATGGACCGATGTGTCATATTCTAATGACCTATCATCGCATGTTGCAACGTTTAGACTCAGGTCTCTTAGAGTCAAATTCCAGAACAGACTATATGTAACATCCCAAAAATTGGGTCCAAAAATTTCTTTTAAAAACATTACTAATTCATAGCGTTAAGTCATTCAAACGTACTAAAAGGGTTTATATGACAAATCATAGTTTCATTTCCAAAACACTTGTTTAATTTATCAGAGTAAACATCTCAGGCTAACTTGTCATGGTGTGTGCACTGCAATCCTCCCGAGCTCCTCTTCTGAAAAATGAATACCTGAAACCAAAACTAAAAACCGTAAGCACGAAGCTTAGTGAGTTCCCCAACCTACCGCATACCATACATATCTACTGATCTGATGAAACAATGAATCGAGTAATGAATTAATCAGAGTATGAATTCAAGTAAGAATGTGAGATTTGAACACAGGATGTAAATATGATCTTGTTACACTCTATTATGCTTTCGAATTCTTTACAGAGTGCAATATACAAGTCTGTAAAAGTTCTTATCTAACTCTAGTAAATAACCCTATTTATAGGGAACTAAAAGCATACAAAAAATATACTAAGGCATTGACTCTAAAGCTTCGAATAAAAGCGCCCTAGTAAAATACATTACAAAACATTCGAAGAGTCCAAAACATACTTCGACTAATTACAACAATTCGACCCTTACAATCTCCCCATTTGTAATCATAGTCGAAGTCTTCAATTTGTAAGAAGTGTGATGGAATACAGTAATACTCTTCGAATCTCCGCGTACCAGGAGATAATCTTCTTCAGCTCTTTCTTGTCACCTTCATTGTTCTTCTTGCAATGATTCATATGAACAATCGAGTTTGTATATTGAGATGTTGAATATCTCTCGACTTCACTTGCTTGGAATAAGAACCGTTTAGACTTTCTAGCTTTGTCTTTTCCTGCGAAGACAATTCCAAAAGGCTTCAGGCAAATTTCACCATCAGCATACTTCTTCAAATCGGCCTGAGTCTTCGTAGGAGCCATCGGAGCTTTAATTCAACATCTGTTAGTGCCAAGCACTCATAATAGTTTTCGATAAAAATCTTGATGTGAGCTACTCCAATCTTGAATTCATCTGGTTCTGTGTTTTGAAGGAATGAGAATGATTTGTCTTTCAAAAGTAATGCAACTTGTATAAGATCATACAAGTTCATTAATGGAAAATCTACAACAGTGAATTCGCAAATATTTCCATTTGCCCTGGCAACCACATACTTAACATTTTGGACTGTGTTTTCGAAAACCACATCCTTTTTCATACTTATGACCTTTTTGATTTTGATTAATGACCACACTTCTTCAGGGGCTTTACCAAGAACAGCATGAAAACGAATTTTCATGTGTGTACCTTCATCTTTATTTTTAAAATTCCCTTCTGCTTTGAACTGAGGCATGATAAACATCATTTCGTTTATGGGAAAATCCAGCTAGCTTGCATCAGTATTTGTGACCAAATAACTCTGCTTTGGTTTCTTCTCAAATGAATACATGTGATTGAATGCAACCTTAGCCTCGATTGTTTCGTAGTTATAGTGTTTAGTTGGATCCCCTTTATCCATTCCCTTCGGATCATTTGCTCGCTGAGCCATAATGCTTTGAACTATTCTGAGCTTTTCGATTTCAGCATCAACTTCAGCCTTCTTTTCTTCTTTTGATTTTTCCACAACAATTGACTTGCCTTTATCTTTCAAGGCTTGATTTTCAGTTGTCTCTTTTGGTTTTGAACCACTCCCACCAGTCTCCGAAGATTTACCAATCACAATTCCTTTCGAAATTGTTCTTGCAATTGGCATTGTTGTTACGACTGTTGAAGTCACCTGTTCAGCAGAAACAATTATTGGTTTTGTTGTAGGGATTTTGGAAGAAAAGACTTTTCCCACAATTTTCGCATCTTCTCCGCTAGTCTTCGACTCACTAGTTTTTCTTTCTCCCCCTTGCACCCTTCTGAAAATAGGTGGGGCATTTGTGGTTGGAAGAAGACTGGATATGCGAAAGAGAGGAGCTAGTTGCTTGTTGAGAATGGCTTCGAATTGGATAAACTTCTGAGATAAAAATTCAGGAGTAATCAATGGAGAAGAAATCGGCCTATCAGAAATCTCTTTTAATTCCTTGAGCAACTTAAGCACTTCTTCAAAGCTTGCATTTTCGGATGTTGAAAGTTGAGTAATTTGAGGACTCAAATTTTCATACAACTTAACAAATCGAGTGACTGCGTCACAAATGATATCAACCTTTTGATGCAATGATGCATAGTCGTGTTGAACATTAGCTATTTCTCTTTTCATATCTTCACGAAGTTCGTGAATTTGCAAGTTTACATCCTCTCGAACTTTCTTCACATCTTGAATAAAAAGAACATGTCTTTCCTTTGCAACATTCTTCAACTCTCTCAGATCACCAGCAAATTTCGAATTTTGAGAATTGATTCGAATTTCATTGTTTTGATCATTGAGATCAACTTTCTCCAAGACTCGAGATTCAGAATCTTTAAGCATCCCCAATACTTTACTGATGATTCTGGATTCAAACACCTTCAGCAACGAATCAACTTCAACACTTGAAACAGACGAACCAACCCCTAGATCTGCTTGATATTGAATGACAGAATTCAACTTTTGATTTAAAATCTTAAACTGCTTCATGGTCATCAGCATGTGATCTGGAAACTGCTCTTCTTCTTCATGAAACTCCAAGTCTTTAAACATACCGCCAAACCCCTCATTATCAGTCTCTGTCTCCATAAAAACAGTTTCTTGAATAGGTGAAGTTGATTTGGGTGGCTCAGTGGATTGTGAAGAAAAAATAGAAGTAAAAGGTTGATCAAGAATGTGTTCGAATGTTGGGGAATCTGTAGTTGAAGTTAGAGGTGGAGTGGATAATGCTAAAGAAACAATACTTTCAAAAGGAGTAGAAGTAGATGGACCTGTAGCTTCATTTTTCGAACCTCCTTCACCCATATTGACATTTGCATCCGTATCAGATACGTGTGCAGGGATGCCTGAAGTTCGAACCTCCTCAGGAACTGATTTGGCTATCGAATCTTCGGGTGGTATGACAACTGTCTTCTCAGGAGTTTCAGCAATTCGTTCTTCATCATCTTCAGTTGACTCAGTAGAAATGACCAGCTTTCTTGTCTTCTTCTTCTTCTTCTTTGATAAATGTTTTGCCATATCCTCAGCTCTTCTTTTCTTGGACACCGGAGAAACAGGTGCGGGCACTTCTCTAATTAGAATCCCTTGATGAGTTATTTGAGGTTTTCGAACCACTTTGTGCGTTGGAGACTTGCTTTTGTGAGTGGACTTCATTTTAATTCTTCGAAACATGCCAGTCTTCGAAGGAAGGACTACATGTTCTTGTGTTTCTTCAATAATTGGCTCAATTACTTGAGTCTCAGCAACAGTCACTTCCACTGTTTCAGGCTTCTTCTTTGGAGATTTCGAAGATCTGGACTCAGTTTCATGCTTTCTCGACTTCTTGGTTTTGTTATCATCTCCTCTCAGTAAAACACCAGTTTTAATTGAAGAATCAATTGTCGTCAAATAGGCTACCAATACAGGGTTCGAAGAATCAACTCTTTTAAGCATCGCATCTGGAATACGAGCAACTATAGGAAAAACATCAGCATTATCTGTAACCTCCTTTGGATAGTGGTATGATTGAAAAACTGCTTTGTCTTCATCAGTGGGTACCAAAATCCCTTCTTTATTGTAAAAGTGTTGCAAAATCAAACTCCAGTATCTTGCACACGAAATACCATGAATAGCATTCGTGTGTTCTACACCCTTTTGGAATTCCTTCCACAACTGTGTTGAATAATCTACTTGAAGATGATAGTAGATTCCAGCAACCATGGCATAAACCTCCATTCTTCCTTTATCAAGGCCAGCTGATCTCCCAGTCAAACATCGTAGAAAAATACCAAATAAGAAATTCCAGATTCGTGGAAGACCAGATTTCTTAAAATCACTAATCTTGGACAATGGTGGCTGATATCCCATCTCATTAAACATGTGAACGATTTGTGGAAAAGTAAATGAAACATATGGAGACGAATTCGGAATATTAAGAATTTGGCAAAATAGTTTCTTGGTTAGCCTGACCTTTTTGTCGTTCACCAGATGAAAAGTAATCGTATCAGTTGCTTTGTTGTATGTCGCAGTTGATCCTGCTTGAGAAAGCCAGGACAATGGAACAGAGAAAGAGTTGAACATAGCTTTGGCCAAAACCGAGTTCTTCAAAGCAACTATGAGCATCTTTAATTCTTCCGGGTATTGAGAAACTTCACCCTCCAAGTAGTAGTTTGTTGCTTGAATCTTCATTATTGGTAATGAAGAGGCATCTTCAGTGGTATGAGAATCAACATGAGCAAAAGTTGCCATTGTTAGGGTTTGAAGATGATGATGAACAGAGAATTTTGGGAAATTTGCTTTTTGATCGCGTAAACTGACAATGAACCCCTGGAATTCCCTTTTATATGTAACCCTTAAATTTGAATTTAAAGAGGGATATGTATTTAATGATATCCGACGTGGCACCTTGAAAATCGGAGCATTACTGCGTAAAAGTAACCATGCGTCAAAAAGTAGCTGTCACATCACCTTGAAAAATGGACATAATACCATACGTCATTTATAAACAGCCTGTCTTGTAATCCCCAAGAAAATTGTAACCGTCAAAACCCTTCGAATGGAAGCAAGGCTCTTTCACTTTTGGGATGAAAAGCGAAGTCATACGCCAGAAGTTCGAAATCATCAGCCTGAGTTGGTATTACTCAGAACCTCAAGGATTTCGTGAGTGCAGTGTTCCAAAGAATATAGACGAGAAACAAATATAAGAAAAATTTGGGATATTGTGATGTCAAACCATTGACACAAAAGCAGATGAAATCCCGGGCAAAGATTACTTCATTAATCATTAAGAGAAATGATCAATAGCTTGTGTGGGTTCCCGTGAATTACAATCGAATACTTGTTGATAAGTATCAAAGGGCTTCTTTTATAATGCTTCGTGGATGGTTTAAAATTTCGTTACATGTCATCCTAAACATAAAGTGAGAAATTGTAACAGAAATTACTTGTTTGACCAGTGTAGTCAGTGACAAGTTGGCTTTGTAAAGTTTTGAAATGACTAGGACATTCGAATGAAACTCACACGGAAATCATATTCAAGAAAAAAAAATTGTGTGCTGGATCTTGTTGGGTAACAAACATCGTGGGTTTCGAATGTTTGATCAAGACCACTCATTCGAAATGAATATGATTTGGAGTTTCGAATTTTGGTACAGAAACAAAAGTTTCGTGTAAATCTGGAACTTAGTTCCCTGTCAATTCCTTAAAAGGTAGTGAATATTGGGTTTCACTTTCATCATGGTCTCATGATGTCAGATCATAAACACAGAGTTTTGATATATCTAAGTCTCGATGGGTTTGATCAGAGACCCCTCGGACATATGTCTTCGTGTGTGATCGTGTAAGAACTTTATGGATGAAAAAGATTGATGTAAGACACGAAAAGTACCTCTGTTGTGTTTGGACCAAACAGTAAACTCTTAACTCATTTTGAGAAGAGTAAGGTAGCTCAGAGACTAATGTGAATATAAGCCTGATTGGGAAGAAATCTTCGAATGAATAATTTCATTAAGGCTTTCGTACACACACATTGAGTCATGGAGGCTTTGGTCAACATACAACAACATGCTTCTAGGGACAACCTAACGAGTTCGAATGATGACAAATTTATCGATTTATACGAAAAATATACCTGACCCTAGTACAACAAGCATAATCTCCTCTGTATCTTCATGAGTATCTGCATCAAAATACTAAAAAGAAATAAGAAACAAAATATTTTTTTTGTTTTGATTTTTCGAAAATAAAGGCAGAACAAACGATAATCTTTTTGAATTTTTGAATTTTCAAAAATTAAATGACAAAACAAACGAAAATCTTTTTGGATTTTTGAATTTTCGAAAATTAAATGACACAACAAACGAAAATCTTTTTGGATTTTTGAATTTTCGAAAATTAAAGAACAAAACAAACGAAAATCTTTTTGGATTTTTGAATTTTTGAAAATTAAAGAACAAAACAAACAAAAATCTTTTTGGATTTTTGAATTTTCGAAAATTAAAATAATACTTGATACAAATGTACGAATTCGAAGGGGTCGAAGCGTTGACTATGAACAGTAACCTGTGAATTAACCCTTAAAATAAGTAACAAATGTGCGAATTCGAAGGGGTCGAAGGGGTCGAAGCGTTGACTATGAACAGTAACCTCTGAATGCTGAATGAGTTTGCATTATCTTTTAGTCAGCGCCTCTGAATCATTCCTTATCATGCATCATTCTTCTTTTTCGCATGGAACAGAATTTCCATCGATCATTCCAAGTCCTTCTATAATCTTAACAAGGGATTTTTCATCCAAAGCTTTCGTGAAAATGTTAGCTAACTGATCAGTTGTTTTCACAAAATGTACTTCAATATTTCCCTCTTCCACGTGATCTTTGATGAAATGATAACGAAGAGCTATATGTTTAGTCTTCGAATGCTGCACAGGATTATGACAAATTCTTATCGCACTTTGAGAATCACAATATAATGGAATCTTTTTCATATTAATTGCATAATCACGCAATTGACTTTGGATCCATATTATTTGTGAAGTGCAAGCAGCAGCAGCCACATATTCTGCTTCAGCTGTTGAAATTGATACGCATGTTTGCTTTTTCGACTGCCAGCTCACCAATTTGCCATTAAGAAATTGACATCCACCACTTGTGCTTTTTTGATCAAGATTACAACCACCCAGGTCTGCATCCGAATATGCTTGTACAAAGAACCCAGTGTTCGAAGGATACCACAATCCTAAAGAAATTGTTCCTTTAAGATAACGAAAGATATTCTTCACAGCAGTGAGATGTGGTTCTCGTGGATTAGACTGATACCTAGCACAATTACACACAGAAAACATAATATCAGGTCTACTAGCTGTGAGATAAAGTAATGGACCAATCATGCTCCTATATAAAGTTATGTCAACAGCAGGTTTATCTAACGACGGTGTTAGCTTTATGCCCGTTGCCATTGGAACTCATAACTTCGTGCTATTCGTCAATCCAAACTTTTCCAACAGATTCTTCGTATATTTTTCTTGATTAATAAGAATTCCTTCTTTGTTTTGACGAATATTCAAACCAAGAAAATTATTGATTTTTCCCATCATGCTCATTTCGAACTTACTTTTCATCAAATCTTCGAATTCTCTAGACAAAGTAGGGTCAGTCGAGCCAAAAATAATATCATCAACATAAATTTGAACAAGCATTAGATGATTCCCCACTTTCTTTCGAAATAATGTGGGATCAACTGATCCTTGTTTAAATTTCGATTGTTTCAAAAATAAGGTAAGAGTTGCATACCATGCTCGTGGTGCTTGTTTCAAACCATAAACTGCCTCATCTAAAATATAAACATGATTTGGAAATTCTTCGTTAATAAAACCTGGGGGTTGTTCCACATAAACAGTTTCTTCAAGCTCTCCATTTAGAAATGCACACTTCACGTCCATTTGATAAACATCAAAATCTTTGTGAGCTGCATAAGCCAGAAATATACGAACCGCATCGAGTCTTGCGACAGGGGCAAAAGTTTCTTCATAGTCGATTCCTTCTTGTTGTGAATATCCTTTAACAACAAGTCTGGCTTTGTTTCGAACAATATTTCCATCTTTGTCGGTTTTATTTTTGAAAATCCATTTTAACCCGACAATCAAAACATTTTCAGGTTTAGGAATTAATCTCCAAACCTTGTTTCGTTCAAATTCAGACAATTCAGATTGCATTGCAACAACCCAATCTGAGTGTTCCATTGCTATCTTAACTGTTTTTGGTTCAATTTTAGAGATGAAAACATTGAACATGCAAAATTCTTGATGAGTATTCAATACCTCATTCTTTGCACAAATTTGAGCTCTTGTTAAAACTCCCTCTTGTGGATTCCCAATTACTTGATCCTTCGGATGATCTTTTGTCCACTTTTCCATTGGCGGATATGCTGGATCAAATTCCAAAGGTGCATCTTCGTATATATCATCGTTTTCTGAGCCTACAATCGAACAAGCATCATCAAAATCATTATTATCTTCAATATTTTCTGAATGCTCCCCCTCAACATTATGCTCCCCCTCAACATCATCATTCATTCTTTCTTTCTTCCCCTCGAAAGAATGCATGTTGTCATCTAATGTATTTGAATCCAAGTGCTCCCCCTCCACTGGATTGGTTTGCATACTTTCGTCTTTCTCTGGAGAATTTGATGTTGATGCATCATTAAGTTTTGTTAATTCAGAGATATGATTATCACTTACATTTATTTCAGCATCAACAGCATGATCTGAAATTCCAAAAATTAAATCATAATCATTATCTAAGGTTTGTGTTCTGATTCATCTTGTATGTTTTTCAGAATTGGATGATTTTCAAACTGTGATTTTGTTTGTTTAACGTAGTAATCATCAAATGTAAGATTAAAAGTTTCTTCAACTTTTCGTGTTCTTTTATTCAACACACGATATGCGACTGAATTATGCGAATAACCCAAGAAAATTCCTTCATCTGCTTTTGCTTGAAATTTCGTAAGATGATCCTTGATATTCATAATGAAGCATCTGCATCCGAAAACATGAAGAAATTTGACGTTAGGTTTTCGATTGTTGAGAATTTCATATGGAGTAATGTTAAAACGATGATGAATTAAAGATCTGTTTTGAGTGAAACATGCGGTTGATACTGCTTCAGCCCAAAGATATTGTGGAAGATTCGCATATGCCAACATAGTTCTTGCCGCTTCGCATAGAGACCTATTTCTTCGTTCAACAACACCGTTTTGTTGTGGTGTGTATGGAGATGAAAAATTATGCGAAATCCCTTTGTCCACCAAAAATGAATCAAGAACATTGTTCTTAAATTCAGTTCCATGATCACTCTTAATTTTTCGAACAATCTTCTTCAATGTTGTTTCCATCTTTTTGATAAAGTCAATCATGATTTGTGCAACTTCAGATTTAAGCCTGAGAAAATAAACCCACGTAAATCTAGAAAAATCATCAACAATCACTAAAATGTACCGTTTCTCGTTGAGAGTTAAAACTGTCGAAGGTCCACACAAATCAATATGTAAGAGCTCCAGAGGTGCAACTATTTTCGAATCAATCGTAATTGGATGACCTTGTTTATGTTGCTTGCCAACTTCACAAGCTGCACATAAAGAATCATTGTCAAATTTAAGTACAGGTAAACCTCTTACCAGATCTTGTACCACAAGTTTATTGATGTTTCGAAAATTGAGATGAGAAAGTCTTCGATGCCAAAGCCAACTTAAGTCTGATGTTGCTTTCGAAAGAAGACATATAGCAGGTTTCCCTACTATTGGATTGATGTCCAAAGTGAACATGTCACCTTTCCTTTTGGATTTCAGTAACACCTCTTTTTTTGTGACATTCGAAATAATACTTCCTTCTTCGTTAAAAAGAACTTGATTGCCAGTGCCCACAACAAGTTGAGAAACACTTATCAAGTTATGACCTTCAACATACGCCACACGATTCACTGTGAATTGACCATTCGTGATCTTCCCATATCCTTTGACTTGACATTTTTTATTGTTCCCAAACTTCACTACACCAACATTTTTGAGACTTCGAAAATCACGTAAATTCTCCTTCTTCCCAATCATGTGACGAGAGCAACCACTATCGATGTACCACTTGTTATCATATTGCTCATCACATAGTACCTACCTTCAATGGAAAAATTTAGGTACCCAAGGCTTTTTGGGTCCTTGGAAATTAGATTTCAATTTCGAATGTAATGAAGAACTTTTAACCCAATCACAAACTTTTGTTTTGAGACTATCAATTAAGTTTACATCTTCATTTAAAGGAACCGAAACATAAGTTTTTGATGGTTTCGAATGTTCACTGACATTACCCTTCGAATTCTGAGTATATGAGTGAACATTCTTTGCTTTTATTACAGGTTTCCAAGCTTTGACTGAAATGTTCGAATCCTTAGACGATGAACTGCCATTTGATGAATTATTCACATACTTTTCATATGCTTCGTGAATTTGCTCATTTGAAAATGTATTTGACTGATACATCTTTCCTTTTCCTTCAAGCCAATGATCAATGTTCTTCCTTGACGTTATTCCTTTTTCTCGTGAAGTTTTCAGAGTTTCTTTCTTCGTTTGATTTGGAAAATTTGGCTTTTTAGGAACAAAATCAAAATTTGGATTTGTTATAAAAGATTTAGCATATGATGTATCAACTGTTGATTTAAAATGTTGACGTTGAAAGAATTTTTGATTTGGTTTTGAGTTATTTGAAAATTTTCTAGGAATATTAGTTGCTGAAACTTTCGAAAACCTTGGTTGTTTATTCACTTTAGACTTTGAATGATGTGATTGAGATGAGTGTTGAGGTTTTGTTGAAAAAGATGAATTTTTAGCTTTGAAAACATTTTTGGGTGATTGTGATTCAGACATCTTTTGAGACTCAACATTTTGCCAAAATATTTTCTTTCTTGCTTGTCTTTTTGAAATGTTGTTTTCCTTCGAAAATTTGTCAATTTGATCTTTGAATTCCTTGGAGTTTAATTTGACAACTTTTTCACATTCCTTTTCAACTTGTTTTGAATTCTCTTTTTCAATTTCTGATTTTTCAACCCATTTTCTTTGTGGTTTTTGACGTTGGAAAACATACGAATTCTTTGTTAAGTTGTTTTCAACTGTGCTTTGATTTGCGAAAAAACCTTCATCAGTTGTTTTTGAATTATCCTCTTCAACTAACTTCTTTAATTCTGATTTGATTTTCTCAACATTTCCAGTAGTTACGAAAACTTGATTTGGAAAAATGACATTATCTTTACATTTGAAATTTGGATAAACCACTGAATTCGTTTCAAGATAGTGTTCACCTTTTTCATTCATCACTTTTTCGAAATTTTGTATATCACCATACACTTGATCAACCACAATTCGAGGAGTTTCTTCTTCCTTTGAAGATTTCTTTTCCTTCGAAATGTTCACTTCATCTTCATCATCACTATCATCAGTTTGGCTGTCTTTGAGATCCACGAAGTTCATATCATAAACTTTCGAAGTTGAGGGTATATCAGTTTCATTTTCAACCATCAAATCCTTAACTTTTTCTTTTCCTTTAGATGTTGAAGCAACATTAACAACAGTCAACTGAGAACAATCAACATCTTCAAGTTCACTACTTTCACTAATATTGTCAGAATTATCTTCAATATCAGCAAAATTAGATTGAGAATTAGATGTTGAATTCTCAGTCTTTTTCAAAATTTGAATTTGTTCAGATTTAGTCAAAGTATCATTCACTATGTTAACTAATTCATTCGCATCAAGACATTCATCAATTTTGACAATTCCATATGTATATCTATCATCAGGAACTCTGTCAAAATCAGCTATTATTTGCTCACAATCATACGAAATATTATCTACCTTGGCTCTTTCGAATGCTAGGAAAGGTAGTAATTTTCTATGTTTCTCTTTACTTATATCACACGAATGATGTAAATCAGTTAAATTGCTATAAAGTCGTTTAGCAGAATTAAGTAGATGTTTCTTTGTGCTAGCAAAAGTTTAACATCACTCGATAACCTATCCCTATCACTCATTATATTTGTCATTTGTAATTCTAAACATTCAATTTTGCTTATTTTCATGTCTAATCTGTTTTTGACCTCTAACAACTCCATTGACAACTTGTTGGCCTCATTGCTAGCAGACACAACAATTGAATCAAAATAAGTAACCGTCTCATCAAAAGAAATTAGTTCAGAGTCATAAGCATGTGTAGGAATATTAAAAGATTTGAGAATTTTACGTACCTTTGTTGTCATTGGAGATTTGTCAGCTGCTTTGGATACGAAGCATCGTCCCCTCACTTCGAATTCCTCATTATCTGAATCCTCCTCCATTTTCGCATACAACGCTCCATCTATTGGATTCTTCATCTCTGCATCGTCTGACCCGGATGACCAGATTTGATAAGTTCCATCTTCATCCTCATGATCACCCTTTGCAACCAATGACAAATTCTTTGCTTTAGCACGAACCACCTCAAGCTTCTCTGCATAGTATGCCTCATCTTTGACTTTATTCTTCCTCTCATCCTTCTTTCGAAGCATACAGTCATTTGCAATATGATTCGCACCGTTACAATAATGACAATCTATTCCTGCATCACCTTTCAGCTTCTTCTCACCCTTTCCATCAGCTATCTTCGAATCTTGCTTCTCAACTTTCTTTTTCTCCTCAACAACATTTTTACTCACAGAATTTCCTTTCACCTCAGCAAGCTTAGTCTTCGAATTGAACGGCTTTTTGAAAAATTTCTTGACACGATTATTCGAGTAAAATGCTATTGCTTCATCATCCGAATTAATGATGAATCCTTCTTCTTCCTCAGAATCACCATTTTCAGCTTCTTTCTCAGAAATCTTTGACACAAGAGCTAATGGACCTCCCAAATTCAACTTCGATTCCTCAGCAATTTCATTTACTTCATTTTCGTGTGTTTTCAACTGATTGTACAAATCATTGAGAGTTGATGTATCAAAACTTTGCTGATTCTTCACCATCATACTCACACTTCTCCATTATTTTCGAAGCCCCATTACAAAGATGAGATTGAATTCCATTGAAGTCCTGGTAATTCCATAGCGATTGCAACGATAGATTAACTCGTTCAGACGATCATAGTAAACTTCAATTGTTTCTCCTTCTTTTTGTTTGAAGTCTTTCAACTCAACCAAACACTGTTTAACTGAATTGATTTTTGTCTTCTCACTTCCTTGAAATTTATCTTTCAGATTGTTCCAGATTTCCTTTGCAGTTGTACAACTCCTAACGTAATTGTACACAACTGGAGGTAATGCACCTCGCAGTTCCCTCATACACCTCTTCTCCAGTTTCTTCAGACGATCAGTTTGATTATCAACTCCAGAATTTGTAGAAGATGATCCAATAGGTTGAACATTCACTGGAACATTGACATTTCCACTGATACATGACCAAAACTCTTCATCCAGACCATTCAGATAATCCTGCATACGATCAGCCCACTGATCATAGTATTCAGGGATTAGCATTGGAATTTTGGTTGATGAACCTAGCAGATGAGAAAACGAGGTCATCGAATTGAGATTGAAACTCGCCATTGTTGTACGGAAGAAGATTTTGAGAAGTTTGAAAAGATTTGAGAATTTGAAAACAAACTAGATCAATCAAATCAAATTGATGAGAATAACACTCGATTCAACAATTCAAATGCAGAATCGAATCACAGACTAAGATCTTGACAATTTTTCACTTTCAAAAAGTGCGGAAACTTTTGAATCAAACAGTTGATTCAAAAACTTTTTGAACAGTGTGAAAATCAGATCAGAGATATGATTCCTGCTTTGATACCAATTGATGAAACAATGAATCGAGTAATGAATTAATCAGAGTATGAATTCAAGTAAGAATGTGAGATTTGAACACAGGATGTAAATATGATCTTGTTATGCTCTATTATGCTTTCGAATTCTTTACAGAGTGCAATAGACAAGTGTGTAAAATTTCTTATCTAACTCTAGTAAATAACCCTATTTATAGGGAACTAAAAGCATACAAAAAATATACTAAGGCATTGACTCTAAAGCTTCGAATAAAAGCGCCCTAGTAAAATACATTACAAAACATTCGAAGAGTGCAAAACATACTTCGACTAATTACAACAATTCGACCCTTACATGATCCATACATGCCATACATAATACTGAGCACATAACCACATACTGGGCTCCCGCCCTCTGCATTGGGCCTCGCCCGCTATCGGACCCCGTCCGTCACCAGGCCCCGCCTGGCTTCGAGCCCCGCTCGACGTACAGATCTGTTTTCCTTAGGCCCCGCCTGACTCCGGGCCCCGCCCGCTAACATATACTAGCATACAATCATATCACAACACATAACTAACATACTCTACTGGATTACTATGCTAAGGCCTCGCCTATCTTGGGCCTCGCCCCTGTCATGCTACTGATGAATCATGGAACACCGTCCACGCTCCTACTGATAGTGAGATACGGGCCCAACCCACACTCACTTTCATCCTAACTTGGGCCTTGCCCCTGCTCTGCCGCTAATGAGGAATGGAACACCGTCCACCCTCGCCTATCTTGGGCCTCGCCCCTGTCCTGCTACTGGTGAATCATGGAACCCCGTCCACGCTCCTACTGATAGTGAGATACGGGCCCAGCCCACACTCACTCTTGTCCTAACTTGGGCCTCGCCCCTACTCTGCTGCTAATGAGGTATGGAACACCGTCCACACTCTGCTATTGGTGAGATACGGGACCTCGCCCACACTCACCTCCCTACCAGGCACATCCACAGACAACAAGTATAACTATCATACAAACCATTCCTTGGGCACCCGCCCTCTAACATAGGACCTTAGTCCCGAATGCCATACTAGCATGCTGTGCCTAGGGCTAACCCCCGGGTCTTCCTACTCATAACTACATGGGCCGGCATTGTGGCCGTAGACCCATTCACACAAACGGAAACTCACCTCAAACTGCTGAAGCTGCTGATAACCCTCTGACTGCTGTCCGACAACTCTCTGAACCGCTGCTCCTCTAGCTCCCCAAGCTACCAATACCAACAATAACAATTAGCCTAACTGTCCTCCAGAAGTCAACTAGGTCAACTCTGGTCAAGGTCCTTCTCAAGGTCAAAGTCAACGGTCAGAGTCAACTTCCAGTTGACTCGACTCGCCGAGTTGTTCTACCAACTCGTCGAGTCCATGCTCCTCAAGTCCAAACAACCCCGACTCCGCTCGCCGAGTCTAGCGAGAACTCGACGAGTTCTCCTTCATCTAACACTTCGGGACTATCTTCAACCGACTCGCCGAGTTCATCCTTGAACTCGTCGAGTTCATCATCATCGTATGAATGTCTAAACCATGACTCGCCGAGTTGTATGAACAACTCGTCGAGTTCATCTTCATAACTAAGAAGATTGTCTTGGACTCGCCGAGTTCCTCTTCGAACTCATCGAGTACCATGATCTTGATGTCCATTACGGACCCAGCCTGGCTGAATCTTTTACTAACTCCACTCACTGATCCGAATCATAAACAGAAGGGTTTAGGTTTGCGACCTGACTCGCCGAGTCCATGAACTGACTCGCCGAGTCCATCTCGTGGCATCTCAATTTTATTGATTACAGACCATCCCAACACCTCCAACTCATAGATCTGGACTCCTTATGCTAGCATTGCATGTAAAGTTGCTAACTTTACGTGCATGCAAGGTGTTATGGGGCTAAAACACTTAATCCAAGATTCAAAGAAGACCTAGGTCATGAAATGAGACCTTTGCTGAATAAAGCCAACTACTTTGAGCTTCTAAAGCTCCAGAGTGTCCAGATCTGTTGTCCAAACCATCCTTAAGGGTTTAATACTCGGTTTAACCTTGGAAATGATCTAAATGTGACCAAAAGCAAGCTAGAAAGGGGATTTATCAATTGAAAGCTCAAGGTCCAGACTTTTTACCTTCTAACAATTGCCAACTCGATGTGAAGGCTGGATCTACACTTCCTTCCTTGCTCCTTTCTCCCAAGCCTTCAAAATCCACTCCAATGGACCTTAATCTTCACCAAAAGCTCCAAAAATGAAGTTGGGTGGCTAGGGTTTTGGGGTTCTGGACGAAAGAGGCTGTAATGAACCCTAGGGAAGAGAATAAGATGCTTAAATAGGGCACCAAGTCCCGGAAATTAGGGTTTCCCAACCCAGACTAGACTTGCCGACTCGTCGAGTCGGTCACTTACTCTTCCATCCGGATCCCGCTTCGACTCGTCGAGTTCTTCCTTGGACTCGACGAGTTGACCCCTTTGACTTAGGGTTTTCCTTTCCTTTCTTGGCCTTTCTGATTCTGGGTGTTACACTATACCTTCCTTCATGTTCTCATCACATCTTAAAAGGTAGCATTTCTATCTACAAGCAACTATCGCGATACCTTTACTGATCGCTTTGATTATCTTTTATTTCAATCTTCTGGCTTAAGTCAGATGCTACATCGAACTTGGTTCTCTAAACCACGTAACATACTCATTGTAGTCGGACTCAATTTGATATGACCACTAAGGTCAGAATAACAATCATCTTCTTAGTCATTACCGAAACAATGGTAATGACATACATGAACAAAACGGAATCAACTACTAGCTTCTTGGTAACCTTGTGACTTTCCCTGATCCAAGTGTGAGTCTCGTGCTTCCGGTAGTATACGCCTCTACTACCTTTCACACCTACTCATACTCGTCCCAAGTATTGTCTCGCAGTTCTCCAAGTCATTATCACAAAAACAATTTTAACACATACAAATGTGTCCAAACAATTATAACATTTTCCCTAGACTCTACTAGGACTTCTTCCATGCGTATCTTCAATCATCAATTGTACTTCAACTCGGTTGGTGATGGAAATGTCAGGCGATGGGATAACTTCATGGATTATACAAAAAATCTTTCTTTCTGCTAATCGAAAGTGTACTTCTCCCGTACTAGACGTATTATTTCTTAGACGCGTTCTAAAGGCAAGCTATCACTCTTAAAATATCTTCCGATAGGTATCATTCAATATCGTAAGCCTTCTCATTTCCTCCATTCTGCTATGAGTCCTTATCATGACATTCTATACACCAAAGCAGACGTTCGGTGTATCGAGATGAGAATATAGATAGAGGAAGATTTAGACGCGTATTCCTCCTTATTACTCCAAAAAGTTACATGCCAGTTCTAATATCGTAATTAAACGTTTAGAAACCTGAGCACATAAAATTTCCAGATCTGGTCGGCAACAGACCATAGATCCAATCAAACGATAACATAAAGCATCACAAATCATTTAGCACATAAAAGAATTTTAGGCATCTTCCCTAATTAAGCTAGTGCTTGTGTCTATTCAGGTGTACTTCGTAAAATATATTAGACACACTCCTCACGATCATCTCTTAGCATTCTAAGTTTAAGTCTAGAAATAAATCCTTAGTCCTAGTTTGCTTAAACTAATGCTCTGATACCAACTGTGACATCCCCATTTTCACGGCCAGAAAAGACCGATTTTGTTTATGCTTTATCAAAAAATCAGAGTACCTCTTTTAATAAAAACGTTGCGGAATTTGTTCCCAGAAAAACATGATAAATACGTTATCAAATCATTCCCGAAGAAATCTATTTTTATCCATTTTAAAATATTTGGGATGTCATCGTCAATACAGAAACATAAGCATAAACAGATCTTACATTCATTTACACTAGTGATCTACATCTCTTTTTAAATCTCTCAGTGTAAAGTAGCTTCATATCGACACCTGTGATAGAAATAAGCTTGAGTGGGTCAGGTTGGGAAACCAAGTGAGTACATAGGGTTTTCAGCCCACAATAATATAATTATTATGTTCAACATCAAACAATCAACCCAATTACCCATCCCCATTATCTTATTTAATCTTAAGGATCTTCCCTAAGATTCAGCTATTCCTCGTTCATTCATTCCTAAGGAGTATCCTAAGGAATCGGCACTAAGTCTGCATAGTCGCCAGGGTTTATCTCGTTTAATGACAGTATCGTTTTCGAGAGTCCACTCGCAATACATGTCAATGGGTTTTTTTAGAGTACATCGGGTGAGCACATCGTTCACAACACCTACAGGTTGCGAGCCTGCTAGTGTTCCACTAGACTGTCTAGAATAGTCCGTGGTTGTCATCCATACTCTGCTAGATGACGGGGCCATCACTTAGGTCATCGTTTGGCTCATCGTTTTGGCTCATCGTTTTGGCTCATCGGTTTGGCTCATCGTTTTGGCTCATCGCTTCGCACCATATTTTATCACTCATATATCATCGCTCATCATTCATCTCATCTTTCATCGCTCATCATTTATCTCATCTTTCATCGCTCATCATTTATCTCACCTCTAATCTACCCATGTTTTTTACCCAACACATTTTGTAGATATAAAATACATATACAGTTTAGATCATTTAAAACATGTATAAAACGTTTCATCCAGCATAGACAGCAAGTATTCAGACAGTATACACACATAGCACATAATTTATATAAAATACTTTATATCTATGTGTAAGATGAAAGTAACTTTGCACTCACTTGTTAAGGTGGTGATTACGAACTCAGAAAGCGCTTCGCTTCTTAAAAATAATTTCCTTCGATGAAACCTAGTATTATTACCACTAGATTTTAGTTTAATATTTACCGTGACTAATTATTTGTCTTATTATTATTATTATTATTATTATTATTATTATTATTATTATTATTATTATTATTATTATATAAGCGTTTAAACAATATTTTCCAACCACTATGTACAGACAGGGGCCAGACATAAAACACCGGATGGCAGGACCATTTTGGCATATAGCACTTCTGAAATCCAACAACCCAGGCGGCCCTTTAAAACGGATTCCCCGTACCGCGAGTGGTTAAAAAGATATTATAACAACACTTATATAACCCATAATAATAGCTCAAATAATTATTATAAGGTCCTAATAACGTTACTATATTTAAATAAAAGCTATATTAAAAATTAGGTAAGCGTATCTTACCTATGATGGGGTTTAGCTAGAAGTCGGGCTCTGCAGCGACAGGACTTCCGAGCCGAAAGCTCTTCTTCTCGGAGCCGTCGAGCGCTCCGGGGCTTTCTTCTAGCGCTAGGGGAGTTTTTGGGAGGTTTAGAGAGAGTGTAGAGAGAAGAAAGAATGGGAAAGGTGTGAAGAAAATAGGGGTGGGAGAGGTTCTATTTATAAGGTGAAATATGACTGAACTTGGTGCCACATGTCACCATCTGGTGGCAAGACTTGGGGAGAAAGCAATGACCAAGATTGTGCCACATCACCCATTTTCGCACAACACACTTCCGACTTCTAAAATCCCTAACTTTCGCATACGAGGTCCGTTTTTGACGTTCTTTATATCCACGCGTAGGTAAAAATAAGATCTACAACTTTCCTTTTGACTCCGTTGGCTAATTCTCGACCGATCTTAAATTTAACAGTAGAAGGTGACTACACTGTTAAATGTCCGCGTAAAATTCATAACTTCTACATACGAACTCCGTTTTCATCTGTCTTTTGTTGGTTGAGTTCCTATTAATGATATATTCAATTCTCATGTAGGTCGCGTTGGCCAAAAACCGCTCGATCTAAAATTCGAGTTTCGGGTCGTGCACTGCTAGGCCAAATCTTTAGAAAAATCATAACTTCCTTATACGAAGTCAGATTTGGGCGTTCTTTTTATGCATGCTCTCGGTTTAACGTATACAAAAAATTTTGTTTAGATCACTAAGGCCAAAAAGTCCTCTATCGTAAATTCACTATTTACGTCACGTAGTGTCGTGCCGGTTTTGTCGTAAAAATTCGACGGGCCATAACTTCTTCGTTATAACTCGGATTTCGGCATTCTTTATATGTACGGAACCCTTGTGACATATTCTAAAACTTGGTTAAGATTACTCTTTCTAAATAATCTTCCATTAAAAACTCATTTTTGATGCTCATTGTCTCTAAACTGACTAGCCCGGATCTACGGGCGTTACAACAAACACTAAAAATTAGGGTTTGTCCCTACATTACGTTCGCCATGCGTACTCCACATACGTGGGTAAATCCTGCATTCCAGGAATGTGTTAGTACGCTAAGCGTACTCATAGAGTACGCCCCACATACTAGCTAGGGACCAAAAAGATAGAAATTTTGCATAAAGGGGGTTAAAAGGGAAACATACCAAAACTCGAATGTTACAACTCTCCCCCAGTTGATTTAGACTTCGCCCTCAAATCTGTTGCCCTAAATAACCCTGGGTAACGCTCCCTCATATCGTCCACTGGCTCCTACGTCCATTCTGACCCCTTGCAGTGCTGCTAGTGAACTTTCACCAACTCAACAACCTTGTTCCTCAAGGTTTTCGTCTTTCTGTCAAGAATCGTCACTAGTCTCTCAATATAATTTAGACAATCATCCACCTGAATTTTGTCCAATGGAACTACCGCGAAATCATCCACTAAACATTTCCGCAACTAAGAGACGTGGAACGTGCTATGGATCTGACTAAGCTCCTCGGGAAGATCCAAGCGATAAGCAACCTGGAACACTCGGGCCAAAACCCTAAAAGGACCGATGTATATGAGGCCCAACTTTCCCCTCTTCCTAAATCAAATGACACTTTTCCAAGGTGACACCTTCAGGAGAACCATATCCCCAAAATGGAACTCTAGGTCTGATCGACGCTTGTTGACATAGCTCTTCTGCCGACTCTAAGTTGTCTGCAGTCTACCCCGAACCTGCTGAATCAACTCGGTAGTCTTGAGTACCACTTCGGTACTCCCCATAACTCACTGAGTGACCTCACCCCAATATATCGGGGTCCTGCATTTCCTCCCGTAGAGCATCTCAAAAGTAGGCCGATCAATGTTGGCATGATAATTGTTGTTATATGAAAAAATTTCTAACGGAAGATACGTATCCCACATCCCAACGAAATCTAATACACACGCCCGAAGCATATCCTCCTAGGTATGGATGGTCCGCTTGCTCTGTCCACCAGTCTGCGGGTGGAAAGTCGTGCTGAAATACAGACAAGTACCCAAATCCTCATGGAACCTATTCCAAATTTTGGAAGTAAACCGAACGTCCCTGTCTGGAACCACAGAAACCGGCACCCCATGTTGTGCTACAACATCCCTGATGTATATGTCGGTCAACTTCTCCGCATAGATACTCTCATGAATCGGAATAAAATGCGTGCTCTTGGTCAATCGATCAACGATGAACCAAATCGAATCCACTCCGTCGTAGTCCGAAGCAACTTCGCAAGGAAATCCATAGTGATATCCTCCTATTTCCAAATGGGAATGAACGACCGCATCTTTCCGTGAGGCCGCTGATGCTCGCCCTTGACTTTCTAGCAAGTCAAGCACATTTGCACATACCAAGCTACATCCCGTTTCATACATGGCCACCAATAATCAGGACGAAGATCTATATACATCTTCGTCGCCCCGGGATGAATAGAGAATCTCGATTTATGCGCCTCCTCCATCAAAACCTGACGCGCACCACCCCAATAAGGAACCCACACTCTCCGATGGAGAGTCAATAACCCCCGACTATCATAATCGAGGGAAGCCACCTGACCCACTATGCGCTCAATCTTCTGGTGCTCTTCCTTCATATCCTTAACCTGAGCCTTTCGAATATGCTCCCAGAGTGGAGTAATCACTGTCATCCTCATACAAATATCCCTGATCGGAGCCGCGACCGCCTTGCGGCTAAGAGCATCGACCACTACATTGGCCTTCCCCAGATGGTAAAGGATCTCACAATCATAATCCTTCACCACGTCCAACCACCAGCGTTGCCTCATGTTCAGATTTGGCTTATCCATCAAATAACTCATGCTCTTGTGATCTGTGTAAATAGTATAGCGAACTCCATAGAGGTAATGTTGCCAAATCTTCAGGGCGAAAACCATTGCCCCTAGGTCTAAATCGTGTGTCGGGTAATTTGCCTCATGAGGCTTTAGCTGCCTCGAAGCGTAAGCAATCATGCGACCCCTCTACATCAGAACTGCACCCAAACCCATGATCGATGTATCACAGTAAACCACGAAACTCTTGACAACCTCTGGCAGGGTCAAAATCGACGCCTCACACAATCTCTGTCTGAGGGTCTTAAAAGTTGTCTGCTGCTCAGGCCCCCAGCAAAAAGTGACCGTCTTCTTCGCCAACTGAGTCAGAGGAACTGCTATCTTACAGAAAATCCTGAATGAACCTCCGATAGTAGCTTGCCAACCCAAGGAAACTCCGAATCTCAGATGGAGACTTCAGAACCTCCCATCCCATCACGACCTCGACCTTGATCGGATCGACCAGAATACCACTCTGGTTGAAAAGGTTCCCCAAAAACTGCACCTCGCACAACCACAACTCACACTTGGAGAACTTCGCATAAAGTCTCTCCCTCCTCAGAGTCTCCAATACCTCCCTCATGTGTTCCTCATATAGATCCTGGGTCTTGGAATAGACCAAGATGTCATTAATGAATACAATCACAGATCGATCCAACATCGGCCTGCATACGCGGTTCATGAGGTCCATGAACCCGACTGGAGCATTGGTGAGCCCAAAGGGCATCACCACGAACTCGAAATGACCATAACGAGTCCGAAAGGCTGTCTTCTGCACATCCTCCTCTCTGAACCTCATATGATGATAACCCAAACGAAGATCAATCTTGGAAAACCAAGATGCACCCTAGAGTTGGTCAAACAAATCATGAATCCTCGGGAGTGGATACACATCCGATGTGACCCATCATTCTTCTTCACAAACATGATCGATGCTCCCCATGGCGAACTACTCGGTCCAATGAACTGTAACGCCCATGTTTCTGGCTAAGCATTAGTATAATGATGTAATAGTTAGGGTCAAAAATTGTAACCTATTTTGAAGTAATGAAGAAGAATTATTTGAGTATTATCTGATTTATTATGTAATTTATGTGCAACATATGTGCTTATAACGATATAATAAAATAATAATAAAAATATGCATCAAAAAAATAAAATAATAGATAGATCCAATATCTATGAAGAAAGTTGAAGTAGTATTGTAACATGGATTTCGGGGATATAAGGAATACTGAAATCCGACTTATAACGAATAAGTTATGACCCGTCGAAGTTTTGCGATTAAACCGGCACGACGCCGCGTATCGTAAAAAGTGAATTTTTGATAAACTACTTTATAGCCTTAGATATTTAAACGAAATTCGTAGTATATGTTAAACCGAGAGCGTACATATAGAGAACGTCCAAATCTGACTTCGTTTGAGGAAGTTATGATTTTTCTAAGATTTTGCATAGCAGTATACAGCTCGGAAATCGAATTTTAGATCGATCAATTTTTAGCCGACACAACCTAAACGAGAATCGAAGATCTCGTTAATAGGAGCTCAACAATATAAAGACATTCAAAAACGGACGTCAGATGATAAAGTTATGAATTTTTAACGGAACTTAACTGTCTAAGCATGTTAAAATACAACTTCAAAAATAAAGTCAAAATTAGTCGATTGAGTCTAAACGAAAGTTGTAGATCACGTCGCTACCTACACGTGGATATAAGAGAACGTCAAAAATGGAGATCGTATGCGAAAGTTACGGAATTTAGAAGATAATTAATTTTGGGGTTAAGTTCCGGAGGTGACACGTGGCACCATATCAGCCGTACCTTCCTCCCCACAGCTTCACATACGATCTCAACACGTGTCTCCAGTATGCCCAACGTAGGGCTTGGTATGCCCAACATATCGAGTACGCCCCGCGTACAACAAAATTACGCCCAGCGTATGCTGAGCCTTCAACCTATAAATAGAGGCGTGTTTCTGTTGGATGAGGTGTCTAAGTCCATAACTATTTCTGGTATGTACTTGACCCGACCCGGCATGGTCCATTTGGGTTGCATGGCACCATGCAATTGGATAAACTAAAATGAGAGAAATAACATTTATGGTTTATTAATATATTATAAGTTCTAATATATTAATAATATTATTTAATTAGTTTGATCAAGAATTAATTTAGAATTAATTAAGTGACCAAAAGATAACTAATTAAATATATGGGTAGATTATATAAATCTTCCATATCTTATATAGTGGGCTAAGAGGCTCCATGGATTATCAAGTTGGGTTCCACCCATAGGATGCTCCATGGGAGTTACAAACCCATGGGTCATGGAAATGAAGAGTCATGACACATTAGGGTTTACATGGTGTAACCCTAGATGTGTCAACACTATATAAGAAACCCATTCTCCACCAAAATTGGCGACAATAAGAAACAAGAGGGCTAGAGCCGATTTTGCAAGTGTAAGATTCTCTCAAAGTTTACTCCTTTGCATTTGGTGTTGTGTGAAGCATTTGAGGCATCACACTTGGGGTGCTAGGCTCATAAGGTTTCAAGGATCATAATCAACAACAAGGTAAGTTATTCTATCTTTCATTCAAGTTAAAAATGTTCCCCATGTATGCTAGATAGGAATATAACCTTGGAATTCAACTTTGCATGATTATTAGACAAATATAGATCCAAGGTTATTAGGGTTGCATGTACACTTAGGAAGTGTTAGAATGCTCAAAACCCATCAGTGGTATCAGAGCCAGGTTTGTTTGTTGTTTTTTTTTTGTGTGCAAACAGCTTGAAAAAAAAATCGTTTTTCTGTTTTCTGCTCGTATGAAAATTTGCACATTTGTTGCTGGAAATGGACTAGAAACATTACCCTAAACTGTTTTGATGTTTTAAAGCTTGTTTTAGACGGTGTAATATTTATGGTAATCTATTTACAATGGCAATTATTAAAATTACAAGTTTTTTTAAATGTAATTTTTTGATTCTTGAAAGTGTTCATATTCATGTTCTTGAACTTATGAAGATTAGATTATCATAGGAATTGTTTGTAACCTTCATGGTAGTTTAATTCATGATCATAATGTTTTTTAATGGAGTCCATAACTTGTCCTCAAGTTATGGAAAACCAAAAGTCTCACTTTTATTAAAGCCATTAAAAGAACACAAGAGTTATAAAAATGAAGAGTCTTCATTTTTATTACTCAATTAATTCATAAGTTATAAGAAATGAAAAGTTTTGGAAGTTTACAAAACTTGCCCTCAAGTTTTGGAACATGTAAAGTCTTGATTAAAACTTTAGTTCCAACCCTTAGAATTTTAAAAGTTAAAATTCAACCCTTATACTTTATAATATTATAAGTTACTAATATATATATGTATAACGTCAAGTCGTCTTACCGCTAGTACGCCTCATTCACAAAGCCGGTCTATAAGGGGGGGTATAAGGTTGTTGCCTATAAAATGGCAACTTAATGGGTGTCCACTCTCACCCACCGCTTCCTTGATCGGTGGAGGGTCGTTAGCCGAACGGGTAGGACAAGGACTTATAAATTCTCATTAAAAGTATGATGAATATTATAAAGTAACTAAATGCTTTTATTAAATTCCCAATCTTAGTTACTTTAGGAAAATGTGAATAAGGTGCTAATCCATGAAATTACACTTTACACTTTGTTTAAGTCGTTAGTGGAGCTCGTGTGGTTAACCGGCACACTAACTTGGACTTAACAAGGTAGGTAAATGGTGACTTAAAGTTTATTATAGGTCGGTGGAGCTCGTGTGGTTAACCGGCACATCGATTGAGTAATAAACATTGAGTGTACCAAGTGATTTGCATGGTTACTTCACACCTCGTTTTGTGATCCTCAGTATCACAGTCACAAAACTTGGAGGGCACACTCGAGATTGAAACATGCCTTTGAAAAGTTCATTGAATCTCAAAAGAATCTAGGAATTTCTAAGAAACAATTAAAAACCTAATATTTATATTTCGTTTTTCATGGTGGAAATTGGTGAATCGTCATTCACCTACCTTTCAAATATGTTATAGCTTGGATTACGGCATACCTCTTCTAAGTTATAATATATTGTGATTGGATCCTAGCCTTAATATTACATTTGGGTGTTTTATTAAGGACTCTCTTAATATCTAAACTAATCTTGTTCTCTTCTTTCAGATGTCTTCAAACAATGCTGCTTCTGGCTCTAATCCTAATGGCTCCTTTACCCTTATGAACTTGTGTGGGAAAGTCACTTTTGATGGATCCAACTTCAATGAATGGATCAGAAACATTAGGATGATTACCCGCTACGAGGACAAAGAATATGTCCTTGACAAGGAGCTTAAGGAGATTGATGAGACCACTGCAACTCCCCAGGAGATCGCTGACTTCCGGGCACATGAAAGGGATGCTACAAAAGTGGCATGCATCATGTTGGCCACCATGACAGCGGAACTCCAAAAGTCCTATGAGGACTTCTACCCTTTTGAAATGCACCAAGATCTGATAGAAAGATACCATCAAAGTGCACGACAAGAGAGGTATGAAATCATATGCTTTATCATAACAACCATGATGAAGGACGGGGAATCCGTTACGAGCCACATGTAGAAAATGCAAAGGTATGTGGATCGGTTGCTGAAGCTTAATGTGAACTTCCCTGAGGAGCTTGCAATAGATATCATTTTGCACTCCTTACCATCGTGCTATGATCAATTCCGCATGACATATCACATGAATAAGGAAGAGGTCACACTCAGCAAACTTCAGGGACTCCTCAAGACCGCAGAAACAGGTCTTAAGGGTAAGTCGGTTGTTAACACTCCTACTCCAAACTCCGCCCCGGTTTTGGCAATCGGGAAAGGTAGAGGGAAGAAGAGGAAGAGCTCTTCGAAGGGTACCAAGGCTAGGACCCTTCATGGCTCTTCTTCAAGTGGAACCAAGAAAGGTTTTGTCACTCCTTCTTCTGACCCTAAAGAGGCTGAATGCTTCTATTGCCATGAAAAGTCACATTGGAAGCAGAACTGCCCAAAGTACCAGCAAGATGTGAAGGATGGGAAAGTTAAACCCAACCATGCAGGTATTTACACTATCTTATCTAATAAATCACCCCATTCTAACTCTTGGGTCCTTGATACCGGTTGTGGTATTCATATCTGTTCTGATTTGCAGGGACTAAGAAGAAGTGAGAATGTGGAGCAAGGAAGAATAAACTTAATCATGGGGAATAGGAAAGCTTTACCTGTCACCAAGATTGGAGTTTATACTTTATCGCTAAGTAGTGGGTTTAGTTTAGATTTGAATAAATGTTGTTATTCGCCAGAAATGGCAAGAAATATTATTTCCTTTCATGCATTGTATAAACAAGGTTTCACCTTTTCATTTGATAATGAAGTTGGTTCGATTAATGCTTTCTTTAATAATGTTCTTTATTTTAAAGCATTACCTTGTGATGGTGTGTATGAAACTGTATCTGTGGTTGATAACTTAGGAAATAATGTATTGTGTATTGATTCTGTTAATAATAATAACTTGGATAAAGCATCATTATGGCATTGTCGTCTTGGACATATAAGCAAGAAACGCATAGGCCAACTCCAAAAGGATGGAGTATTGGAGTCATTTGACCTAAAGTCAGATGATAGTTGCGAATCATGCTTACTTGGAAAAATGACAAAGTCACCCTTCACAGGTTCTTGTGAGAGGGGTGAAGGTTTGTTGGATCTTATACACACAGATGTGTGTGGGCCCTTCAAACATGCCACAAGGGATGCTAATCGTTATTATTTGACTTTTACTGATGATTACAGTAGATATGGATATGTCTACTTAATCAAGCATAAGTCAGAGACTTTTGAGAGGTTTAAAGAGTTTAAACAGGAAGTCGAGAATCAATTGGGCAGGAACATTAAGATGCTTCGATCCGATCGAGGTGGTGAGTATCTTAGCTCAGAGTTCCTCGACTATCTTAGGGAATGTAGGATTGTCTCACAATTGACACCTCCCAGGACACCACAGTTGAATGGTGTAGTTGAGAGGCGTAATCGAACCTTGTTGGATATGGTTCGTTCCATGATGAGTCGAGCTTCGCTACCAATCTCATTTTGGGGGTATGCCTTAGAGACTGCCGCCCATATCCTTAATCTAGTTCCCACAAAGAAAGTTGCCAAAACTCCTCATGAGATGTGGACTGGTAAAGTACCCAAACTAGACCACATTAAGATTTGGGGTTGCGAGGCTTTCGTGAGACGCGAGACTCATGATAAGCTCGAACCTCGAAGTGAGAGGTGTATTTTCATCGGCTACCCACAGAAATCCTTTGGTTACCTCTTCTACAGACCTAGTGAGAATGTGGTCTTTGTAGCTAGGAGGGCTTTCTTTCGAGAGAGAGAGTTCATAAGCCAAGGAGACAGTGGGAGGCAAGTTGACCTTGAAGAAATTCAAGAGTCAAGTGGTGAAGGAACTTCAAACCCTAGCACTCAACTTGAGGAGGAAACTTTTGTTGAGCCAATTGACAAGTCTGTACCTCTGAGGCGTTCCACAAGGGTTAGGAATGCACCTGAGCATTACTATGGATTCCATATTACTGCGGAAGGTGATACACTTATCAGTGATGAGACGCTGATAGGTCTGGATGAACCTAACAGTTACGCGGAAGCCATGGCAGGCCCTGAGTCAGCCAAGTGGAAAGAGGCAATGGACAGCGAGATACAGTCCATGTATGACAATCAAGTTTGGAACTTGGTTGAGAATGTACCAGGTCGTAAGACTGTAGGGTGCAAATAGATCTTCAAGAAGAAGACTGACATGGATGGTAATGTACACACTTATAAGGCACGACTGGTTGCAAAGGGTTTCTCACAAACTCCGGGAGTTGATTATGATGAGACCTTTTCTCTAGTGGCCAAGATTAAGTCTATTAGGGTTCTGTTAGCCATAGCCGCATTTCATGACTATGAAATATGGCAAATGGATGTCAAAACCGCTTTCCTTAATGGAAAGTTGGCTGAGGATGTTTACATGAGTCAGCCAGAGGGTTTTGTCAACACAGAGTACCCTAATAGAGTGTGTAAGCTTGAGAAATCCATTTATGGGTTAAAGCAAGCACCTGGCAGATGGAATCTTTGCTTTGATGAGAAAGTCAAGGAATTTGGCTTTTCTAGGAGTGAAGATGAATCTTGTGTATATGTCAAGGCTAGTGGGAGTATAGTTAGCTTTTTGGTATTGTATGTGGATGACATACTACTCATAGGAAATGACATCCCAACTCTGCAGGAAGTTAAGTCCTGGCTTGGGAAGTGTTTCTCTATGAAGGACCTAGGAGAAGCTGCCTATATTCTAGGGATAAGGATCTTGAGAGACCGGAGTAAAAGACTAATTGGACTTAGTCAGAGTACTTACTTGGATAAGGTGTTAAAGAGATTCGGCATGCAGGACTCCAAGAAAGGAGAGTTACCCATCCAGAGTAACGCCAGATTGAGTAAGACACAAAACCCTAGTACTGAGGCTGAGATAGCAGAAATGAGTCGAATACCTTATGCTTCGGCTGTAGGATCGATCATGTATGCTATGACGTGTACTCGACCTGATGTAGCCTTTTCTTTGAGCATGGTTAGCAGGTATCAGGGGAACCCTGGCAAGGCACACTGGACTGCGGTAAAGAATATCCTCAAGTACCTACGGAGGACTAAGGACTGGGTCCTTACCCTCGGTAGGAGTGAAGACTTGAGAGTTGTAGGGTATAGTGATGCTAGCTTTCAGACTGATAGGGATAATTTCCGCTCTCAGTCAGGCTGGGTCTTTACCTTAAATGGAGGAGCAATTTCTTGGAAGAGTTCCAAGCAAGAGACAGTGGCTGATTCAACTTGCGAATCAGAGTATATAGCAGCTAGCGAGGCAGCAAAGGAGGCGATATGGCTGAAGAACTTCATTGGAGACCTTGGAGTTGTACCAGCTATTAAAGAGCCAATGGAAATTTTCTGTGATAGTGAAAGTGCAGTTGCCTTAGCCAAGGAACCAAGGGATCATGGGAGATCCAGACACATCGACAGAAAATACCATTTCATCAGACATCGAATAGAAGAAGGACTCCTCGTGGCAAAGAGGGTATCATCGGATGAGAATCCAGCAGATCCCCTCACGAAAGGACTGACTCGGGTTAAGCATCTCCAATAGTAGAACAAACATATGAGTCGAAGTTTATCTGTTCCTTCTTGGATTAGAAGCTGATATCTGGGCCCCTCGATGATTTTGTTTTGACCTATGTACCGGGCCCGGTCAGAACTAAGTTGATGTGTTCAATTGAGTTCTATGTCAAACAAATCGGAAATCGGGAAACAAACTGTTGGACACAAAGTAAGACACTGTTCCATGTATTTGTCCGAATGATATCTAGAACAGAGGATTATATGATCACTTATCTTAAATGGCGTATCATCATCTTCTCAGTTCTGAGAGACATTGAAAGAGCTACGATTGCCGATCGGTTCCTGAAGTATTGCAGTTATAGTTATTAGACTTATCCAAGTAGGAGACTGTTGGATAAGGTGTCTAAGTCCATAACTATTTCTGGTATGTACTTGACCCGACCCGGCATGGTCCATTTGGGTTGCATGGCACCATGCAATTGGATAAACTAAAATGAGAGAAATAACACTTATGGTTTATTAATATATTATAAGTTCTAATATATTAATAATATTATTTAATTAGTTTGATCAAGAATTAATTTAGAATTAATTAAGTGATCAAAAGATAACTAATTAAATATATGGGTAGATTATGTAAATCTTCCATATCTTATATAGTGGGCTAAGAGGCTCCATGGATTATCAAGTTGGGTTCCACTCATAGGATGCTCCATGGGAGTTACAAACCCATGGGTCATGGAAATGAAGAGTCATGACACATTAGGGTTTACATGGTGTAACCCTAGATGTGTCAACACTATATAAGAAACCCATTCTCCACCAAAATTGGCGACAATAAGAAACAAGAGGGCTAGAGCCGATTTTGCAAGTGTAAGATTCTCTCAAAGTTTACTCCTTTGCATTTGGTGTTGTGTGAAGCATTTGAGGCATCACACTTGGGGTGCTAGGCTCACAAGGTTTCAAGGATCATAATCAACAACAAGGTAAGTTATTCTATCTTTCATTCAAGTTAAAAATGTTCCCCATGTATGCTAGATAGGAATATAACCTTGGAATTCAACTTTGCATGATTATTAGACAAACATAGATCCAAGGTTATTAGGGTTGCATGTACACTTAGGAAGTGTTAGAATGCTCAAAACCCATCAGTTTCCTCATTTTTCTTCACACCTTTGCTCAACTTCTCTCCAAAATACCCCCAAACCCTCTTCTCCCTTCCCTAGCACTTCCTAAGTGCTAGAAGCGAGTCCCGGAGCACCAAAAGGCCCCGAGAAGAAGAGCTTTCGGCGCAGAAGTTCTGCTCGCGCAGAGCCCGGTTCCTCGCTAAACCCCTTTGTAAGTGAGTTGTGCTTACCTTACTTTAAGTATAACTTATGTTTAAGTTCATTATCGTTATTATGAACCTCTTAACAAGATTTATCAGTGATTCAAATTTGTTATACTGATTGATCTACTTACGGGGATGATGTCTAGGCTGTGATTTAGTGAGGTGTTTAAAGTGGGCTTTCCAAACAGTATACTTCATATACCAAACGGACCCCCTACCTATGATATGATCCTACCTGGGTGTTCCTTACTTGATAGATCATGAAAGTAGAATTTGAGTTAATTCTAGACTAATAATTAGTCGCAATGCATATTAGACTAAAATCTAGTAATAATGATACTAGGTTTCGTCGAAGGAAAATAAAATTGTTAGAAGCGAAGCGTTGCCCGAATTTTGAGTCATCACTTTAACAGGTGAATGCATAGTTACTTTCATCTTACACATAGATATGAAGTATATAATATTAATTACGTGCTATACGTGCATATTATTTGTATTCTTGATATCTATGCTGGATGAACGATGTATACATGTTTTACTTGATTTAAACTGTATATGTATTTTATACCTATAAATGATGTTGGGTAAAGATGGGTAGACGAAATAGATGAAATAAAATGATGAGAGGCCTCGATGTTGAAAGCTGATCCAGTCATCTAGCAGAGTATAGATGATGACCACACACTATTCTAGACAATCTTGTGGAATGTTGGCAGGCTCGTAAATTGTAGGTGTTTGTGAACGATGTGTTCACCAGGTGTACTCCATCCCCCTCATGGTTGCCTTACTGACATATACTGCTGAGGAATCCCCTAAGCAGTATTGTCTTCTCGATAATAATCCTTAGGCTAGGTCCCTTGAATTAGATGCTTCAGGGACAGAAAGTGAGGATAACGGGAGCAGGTAATCAGGTTGAATGATTTGATGAAAATTAAAGAACTTAATTATTGTGGGTTGAAAACCTTGTGTGCTCACCAGGCTCCCAAGCCTGACCCACTCAGTTTCTTGTATAACAGGTAGTGACAAAAGAGCAAATGAGTGATGATCTGATGAGAGATCTATGGATTATAGTTCATTAGAATAATAGATGTTTGTAAGGCCTGTACTATTTGTGTTTATGCTTATGCACTGTATTGACGATGACATCCCAACATTTTTAATATAATTAAAATAAATTTCTTTGGAAATGCTTTGATAATATTTTTATCATATTTTGGGAATAAATTCCGCAACATTATTCTTCAAAAGGATATTATGATTTTTAAATATAACATAAACAAATGGGTCTTTTCTGGCCGTGAAATTGGGGATATCACATGAACCCATTGTCTAACAGCTCCTGTAGCTGTGTAGACAACTCTTGCATCTCTAGAGGAGCTAACCTGGTGCTTTGGCTACCGGATCCACACCCGGAACCAGGTCAATCCTAAACTCCACCTGCCTCTCTGGAGGCACCCCAGACAAATCCTCCGGGAACACGTTCGGGTATTCCCGAACAACTGACACCTCATCAACAATCACCTTACCCTTATCCCGAGTATCCATAACATACGCGACATATCCGAAGCAACCCTGATGAAGATAGCGTCTGGCCCTAGCTGCTGAACATAGAATCGGCCCACGCTGTGCCCTCTCTCCCTGAACCACCAACTCTCCCTCCACCCGGGGTCCGAATACGTATCAACTGATGCTCACAATCAATCACCGCCCCATTGGGGCTCAGCCAGTCCATCCCTACCATAACCTTGTTCCCACATAAAGGAATGGGAACTAGTCAATCGAATACTGATCGCTGAGCATCTCAAGAACACAACCTTGATGAACCCTCGATACCCAGACATATCAGTTATCCGTAATCTCGACCTCTAATGGACAATCCAGCTCCCTCGGATCTCCATCAAACCTCTTTCTAAGCGCAAGCGATACAAAAGATCGGGTAGCCCCCGAATCAAACAATACCAACGCGGAGATACCGTTCACAAGGAACGATCCTAAAATAAAACACACAAAATAAGCAGAGAAATCGACATAAATAAAGAGACAATGAGAAGATACATACCCGTTACCACATCAGGTGCTGCGTGAGCCTCCTCGGCTGTCAGCTGAAAAGCCCTGATCCTCACCCCAGGCGCATCTGCCTTGCCCTGGCGGCCATCAGTAATCCATAGAGTCGCTGGAGCGGGTGTTACCATTGGTCATGCTGCTGCCAAACTCGGACAATTGGCCTTCTTGTGGCCCCTCTGACTGCAATGGAAGCAAATCAGATATGATACCGGGGTGGTGGTGGTAGTAGTAGCAGTGCAATCCCTGCTAATATGACTCGTCCGACCGCACTTGAAGTAGGCAGAACCACCCACTCTTCACGTCCATCGTGCGTCTTGCCGCAGTTACCACATCGGCTTCGACCCCACTATCCTCTCGATCTCGAATCAAATACCTTGGGCCTTTTACCCAAACCCTCTGAACCCTGAGCCTGATCTGACTTCCTCTTCCTCTCCATCTCTAGATCAATCTCCCTCTATTTGGCTCTCACAATCTTATCATCTAGTGTCTTCCAACTGGATCGGATCACAAACTGTCAGATATCACTCCTCAACATCTCATTGTATCTCGCCTTCTTCATCTCCCCATCCACCATATACTGTGAAACCAACAACGCCCTCTCGCGGAACATAGCGGTGATCTCGGCCACCGTCTCAGTAGTCTGCCAAAGGTCAATGAACTCCTTCACCAACTGCTTCACTTCAATCATTGGTGCAAACTTAGCTCGAAATCTAGTCACAAATTCAGCCCATGTCATCGAATCAACCTCTGTATCACCCACAGAGCGCCCAAACTCCTCCCACCAATCTCGAGCTCTGTCTTTCAGAAGACAGGAAGCAAGTCTAAACTTTTCCCCATCAGGACAAGTGCTAGTGCGGAAGGCGTTAGCGACATCCGCTAACCATCGTTTGCTTGCGATCGGGTTCTTCTCCCCGAAGTACTCTAGAGCCCCACATGCTCGGAACTCACGGAAGGTCAACGCTCGAGCTGCCATCAATGCCACCATCTTAGACCGAAAGGCGCTCAAGGTCTCACCTAAAATCTCCAGAATGCCCTCCTTGACCGTACCAAAGATCACACGAGTCTGCTCAAGTATGCTGCAGGTAACCTCAGATGAAATGAATTTTTACATCTGATCATCCAACTGCGCGGCTCCAGAACCCGAACCTGAACCCTCACCAACACTAGAACCAATAACCAGTCTGCCTCGAAGAGTCACCATACTAAAAATAGACCATACAAACCATCAGAACACACATAAATATATATCTAGGAGTTTCATACTCTACAAGCTTCCTAGTATCATCACAACTCTCCTTGAATTGAGTACAGATCCTCTGCTTCCAGTAGTAAGGGCCCATACTACCTTCCACATCTATTCATACTTTCCTCAAGGATCGATTTGAATCCTCCAAGTCACTCCTTATATGTACATACAATCCTCAACAAGACAAGGCTCCCAACACTAAATCTCTTCCTAGGTTTTCCTAGGGAAATCACCACACTACTCCCCACCATCAACTGTAGAAGGAACTCCCCTAACATCCTCTAACTAGCTCACGAATACAATTACATATCCCCGACACTAGATAATTCTTTGAATAAAAGGTCTCACACTACAACGGTTGGACTCAAACAAGAGCTGCACAATAGAGTTAAAACCTAACCTTCTAAAATTATTTAGTCTCAACAATAAGTAACTTAGTATATTCGCTTACTAGTTAGTTGAAACTAATGGGAACTCCTAGAAGCACAAAGCAAGCAACATTCGAGCATCGAGTAATCGGAACACGCATAACCTAAACAGGTCATCCTATCACGGAATGATCATTACTAGCATGCAAGTCTACAAGCTCATATAGTAGGCATATAAAGGCATCTCTCCTAGCATTCTATCATTCAAATCCTAAGCAGATCCTTATCCCTAACTAGCATGCGATTCATAGATTCACACATAAAAGCATATCATACAACATGTATGGGTATTTCGGGAAAACTTACTTGAGCTCGGTCGATTGCATGCACCACCCCCTTTTTCTTTTATTAGAAAACCCTTTTATAAACATTTTTTTTTTGAAAATTATACCAAACCCTCATTTTGAGTTCAGACACACCCGAGAGTATGCCCGAATCCCTCACACTAAGGCTCTGATATCAAATTGTAACGACCCCAAAGTTAAGACTAAAAGTTTCGATTTTTTAATTAATAAAACCATTATCCAAAACAACATCATAGAAACCATGGTGAATCAAAGTGTATCAATAAACATCCAAGTACATCAGAGTAATATAAAATGAGAAACAACGTGGCGTATGCAGTGCAATCATCTCGGGTCCTTCCCTTCGAACTAGAAGTACCTGAAATATAAACTGAAAACCGTAAGCACAAATCTTAGTGAGTTCCCCAAAATACCACATACCATACATATCAAACATACAATGGGCCCCGCCCGACATCGAGCCCCGCTCGGAACAGATCTGTCAGTCATCAAGCCCCGCCTGGAATTGGGCCCCACCCGGTATACATACAAACATATAAACACATGCAAAAATCACAAAGATAAATAGCATACAATAAAATCATCAGGCCCCGCCCGATAAGCATATCAGAAAACATACATGCATAGTCACGTAGACAACTAGCATCCTAATCATAACAAACCATGGGCCAGCATTGGTGCCTTCGACCCGCTAAACACATCGAGGAAACTCACATCAAACCACTGAATCTATCAGATAAAATCACGGTCTGTTGATCTGGAAAATCCCCGCCCTATCATCATCAATAATATCCAATTAATAGTTGGATCTCGACCCAAAATCAAGAATCTAAATTACTTGTCCAATATCCAGGGTAAAAGATCATTTTACACTTTTTCTTACTTGGACCAAAACCAAGGCCCCAAGCCTGTTGGATTAGGTGTCTAAGCCCATAACTATAATTGGTATGTACTTGACCCGAGAGTAACATTGTCCATTTGGGTTGCCTTCACCAGAACAATCTAATAGGATGGATGTTTGAGAAAGAGGTTATTAGTGATTTATTAATATATTATAAGTATATTATATTAATTGTGAAATTACATTATTTAATTAGTATTGATCAAGAATTAATTTGGAATTAATTTAGTGATCAAAAGAGACTAATTAAATTAACGGGGACTGATTATGTAAATCAGTGATATATATATATATATATATATATATATATATATATATATATATATATATATATATATATATATATATATATATATATAGGCTTAGGTTATTCTATTCAATGTAATTATTGTGTTATTGTATGCATAAATGTGGACCAATCATTTTACTTATTTTAAGAAAGTGATTAATACATATTATTTAATTAAATATAATTGAAAAATTCCATCTAATTTAACTAGAAGGGTATTTTAGTCAGTTAACATAGATTAAATAAAGGAAGTTTGCATATTTTAAGGGATCAAAGATTCTGTTAATTTTAAAAATCCGATTTTACAAATTATAAGGTTTTTAGTTCGGACATTCTGACAGAATATGTTTGAGTGTGTTCAAAAATAAAAATATTCTTGAACCATAAAATAATAAAAATATTCTTGAACATATTTCTTGATCATGACTTTAAAAATTTCTTGTAGAATAGCAAAATTCTCGAACCATCAATTGAAGAATTAATACAAAAATTACATTAATTCTTATACATGTAACAATTGCTAAGAATTACATTTATTTTTAAAGAATAAAACTAAAAAAACTTTCAAATGTGAAAAAAAAAACATCAAAATCTAACAAAAACACTAATACATTCTAAAAGAATAATGTTGCTAAGAGGCGTCGGTCAAATTTCGTGGTCCGTTCTTCAAGCATCAGCTTCTGTAGAAACAAATCCAATGAATAAATTAGTGAGAAAATATTCATACTCCATTCCAACATAATTGGAATTCGTGATTCAATTCTGATAGAATTGGAATTCATTTACCAATAATTATATTAATTCGGGGAATTCTAACAGAATATGTTCATGATTATCATAAAAAACATTCTTTTCTGATAGAATACTATAAACGAAGAAATACCATTTAGTTGAAGCATTTTAGCGAACACTTGGTGTGCATCAATTCGTCTAGAAACATATTGTCATTGCAATCGTTATTCTTCTCTGTTTCTTGTCTAACTGTTTGCATCAATTCGTCTAGAAACATATTGTTACAAATCAGATACATAGATACATAGTTTTAATTAGATAAACCCATATGTGTAATTGAATAAATATATATCAGATAAAGCGTAATGAAACCCATACAATGTTAACTAAACTATGCTAACAGATGAACAACCCATAAAGCAGAATGCAATCAACAGCTAAAGCAAAAATCAACAACTCACACTCCTATGATAAAAAACAGATTACATGTTTATCAAATCAGCTTTACTTAAACGTGGTTGTGTATGAAATTAGCAAAAACATCGACTGTTTATAAAATGAGGATTTGAAATAAACAAAGAAACCGACTGTGAATGAAATCCAGAAGTCCAGAAATTAGAAATTCCATAATCGTCAACCATATGTTGACAAATCGGAACGCATAACCACTGTTTGTATACTCCAGAAAATTAGAGAGTATAGGAGATGGTAATGCGATGCAATTGTGGGATTTGGAATTATCATCTAAATTTAAACCCAAATATGAAAACGTGAAAAAACATGTAAATTAATTAATTATTTTTACCGTTGAAAAGCAATCGGCATGGGGTTTTTTTTGTCGATTTGGGGGTTGTGCTGAAAATGTGGGCTGTCGAGAATGGTAGCTTTGGCTTGATAATTGTGGATGTCGGATGGATGTGGTGTAGGGTATCGCGTACAGAAGACGATGAATTGTGGGGTGCTGATTGAGATGTATTGATGGTCATCCGTTTCTAGGGGTTGTAATTCGAGAGCAGCTTGAGCTTCGTCGTCCGACTCCGAGTCGGAATCGGAACTTGATACAGACTGGAATAAATGGGTAATGGCGGCTGGAGGGACAAGGGTGGGGGTGTCGATTTGTTCAATTTAGGGTTTTCAGAATCGATTTTTAGATAAAGAGGGGAACGAGATTTAAACTGGAGAGATACCATGATTATAGGGATTATTTTTGGAAGTTATTAAAGAAATGACTAAATTACCCTTATTGATTTATTTAATTATTTAATTTTTTACTTAATTTTGATTGGCCCACATTTATGCATACAATAACACAATACTTAGTTAAAACACCTGAACCTATCTCTCTCTCTCTCTCTCTCTATATATATATATATATATATATATATATATATATATATATATATATATATATATATATATATATATATATATATATATATATATACTGTTTGGGCTATGGATCCATGATGGGCTAAGTTTATATAAGTGTCCACGAAGAGTTAGCCCACATGAGATATGGATCATAACCTAAGTGTGTGGATTAGGGTTTACCCATGATTCTTGGAATCCTACACTATATAAATGTTACCCCTTAGCCAAAATCCGTTAACCTAAGTATTATAAGAGAATCATAACCGATTTTGGAGTGTCTAGCCTCTCTCTTATAGTCCTCCTTTGTTCATGGTGTTTGTGAACCATTTGAGGCATCACACTTGAGGTGCTAAGCTCTTGAAAGGACAAAACTACAAGTTACAATAAATAGGTATTCTACTAACTTGATTTTATGATACATGTACCAAAATTGTATGCTAGTTGTAGGCTTCATGCTTTGGAATTTTATTGCATGTATAACTAGAGAAAACTTAGATCCAAAGCTATTAGGGTTGTATGTGCACCATAGGAGTGTTATAGTACACAAAACCCAAGAGTGGTAGCAGAGCCATGGGTAGTTTTCTGTTATATAGTTGCATTGTTCATTGTTCAAAGTTGAAGCAAAATGAAAATGGCCTTCTGCCAGACTGAACTCGCGGCGTCCATTGATGAACTCGATAAGTCCAAAGCCTGGCTCGACGAGTTGCACTGGCAGATGGCAGATTTTCGGGTTTTTTGGCCTATATTGGATTAGGATCACTACCACAAACTATTTTGCATCATAAAATCTGTTTTTTCTGATGTGGTAGTGATTATACTCATCCAATGAAAAGATAAGTGTCAAAGTTTTAAGATAATTGTTGGTTATATGATAAACAAAGTTACTTGTAAATTGTTGATTTGATATTATCTTGCTTTATGAGTTTAGGTGGATCAATCATGAATTATATGATAATTTTTTGTTAATTGGAATTGATCTAAATGTTTTAATGAGTTCCATAACTTGTCCTCAAGTTATGGAACATGAAAAGTCTCATCCATTAAAATAACATTAAACTCATAAGTTATGGAAATGAAGAGTTTTAAAGAGTTTTGAACTCATAAGTTATGGAAATGAAGAGTTTTGAAGAGTTTCAAAATTTGCCCTCAAGTTTTGGAATTTGAAAAGTTTAATTAAAAAGTTTTAATTTGAAATATTGAATTCTAAAACATCTAGTAATTGAAAGGTTTCAAAAGATGCAACTCTTGGGTTCATAACTTAAAAATTAATTAAATAGTTTTAATTTTGAATTTTTAATAACCTAGATGCTTTGAATAGTTCAATTACACCTTATGGACTTTATTAAATTGATTAAAATATTTAATTAAAAGAGTATTAATAAATCCATAACTATATAGTTTGAATTTAATTAAATTAAAAGTCTATTTTAATTAAAAGATTAAACCACCTAGTATTTTAAATGTTTAAAATACACCCTTATAGTATATAAAATTAAAAGTATAATCTATTATATATGTATAAGTAAAAGGTTAGTCTTACCATTAGTGGGCCTCATTCACGAAGCCGGTATATAAGGGGGGGGGGGGTATAAGGTTACTGCCTATAAAATGGTGGTTTAATGAGTGTCCACTCTCACCCACCGCTTCCTTGACTGGTGGAGGGTCATTATCCGAACGGGTAGGATATGACATTAATTCTCATTAAAAGTATAATAAAATACCAAGTAATTAAATACTTTTATAAATTCCCAATCTTAGTTACTTAATAAAAATGTGAATTTCATGCTAACCCATGAAATTGCACATTGCACCTTATTAGTTCCTAGTGGAGCGTGTGTGGTTAACCGGCACACTAATATGGGACTAATGAAGGATGGAAATGGGTAGCTCGATGTTAATTATGGATCAATGGAGCGTGTGTGTTTAACCGGCACATTGATTAGGTGATTTGTAACATTAAGTGTACCAAGCTAATTTGTCTGGTTATTCACACCTTGTTTGAGATCCTCGGCATCCCAGTCACAAACTTGAAGGGCATAATCGAGATTTAAACATGCCATTGAAAAGTTCAATGAATCTCAAAGAATCTAGGAATTTCAATTCATTTAAAACCTAAAATTCATTTTCGTTTTTCATGGTGGAAATTGGTAAATTGTCATTTACCTACCTTCAAATATTTTACAATTGGATTACGGAATCCCTCTTCCGAATTGTAAAATATTGTGTTGGGTCCTAGCCTTAATATTCCATTTTGGGTGTTATATTAAGGACTTAAATCAACTAACTTGAATTTCTCCCATGTAGATGTCTAGCTCAGACAAATATGGTCTTCCTGAATCTTTTGAAAAAAGCTTTCCACATGAAGATGATATTCCTCAATATCATACTTCACTTCCTCCACCTCCTCCAAAAATTTTCCCTAACCCACAAATTCAAAGACTTGAAAAGTTCAAGGTCACTCAAGCCCTATTGGCTAGCAAACACTAAGATGGAAGGTTTGTGTGTGAACATGTCTTGGAGATGATGTCACACATTGACAGGCTGGGAATGTTAGGAGTCGTTGTGTCAAGGAAGTTGGCTGTTGACTTGGTTCTTCAATCACTTCCTAAGTCATATGGTGAGTTCATTAAAGATTACTATATGACAGACCGCGACACGTCCCTTATCGATCTTACCTATTTGCTAATTGATGCTGAATCAACAATGATTTGGCGAACTTTTAACGCAAATTTGATAGAAAGATCTACTTCCCAAACCTCCATGAACATTGAAAATGGAAACATTGGAAGTCCAGAAAAGATTTTTCTTTCCAAGGGAAAAGGGACAGGCTAAGTCTGAGATTGTCCCGTCTACCATTCCAAAAGAGTCTGCTTGTTTCTATTGCCAAGAGAATGGTCATTGGTTGCGAAGCTGCCCTAACTACCTGAGAGATCTAAGAGATGGTAAAGTCAAAATATATGACTCTGCTTCAGGTAAGTTCACTATCTAACTCTATTAAGTTCCTACTTATATATTCTTAATACATGATGTGATAAGATTGCATTTTGATGTTTTGTAGGATCAAAGAAGAGAAAGGAAGCTTGAAAGAAGAGTAAGCTGATTCTGATCGCGAAGAGATGGATTTCGATCGCATAGTTCGATGTTCAGAATTTTGAGCTGCTGCTTAGGAGTTATGATAGATTGCTTAGAAATATGTAGCGACATAGTTTTCATATGTACTTGCATTGTAAGGACAAGATTTTCCGCGTTTTATAAATAAAGAAAGAATTTTCATTTTATCTTATTTATATTTCCTTGCAATGACATTTGTGAAAATTGATGTTTGTATGTTTCTATTTTTTAGCGATATGGATTTGATTCTTTCGTTTGTGGTAGTGTTTAAATTTACCAAATAAGAAAAGATTCTCATCACCAAGTCTCAGTTGGATAGAAACTTGGAATCATGCAACTTATATTGTATGATGAATGAGAACCTTCGTCTTTGGGAAATTAAGACTAATTCCTTCTTCACATGTATATGTGAATCAAGTGAAGGACTAGGGTATCAGATACACTTGGTTGTGTGCTGGCCAGGTCGACCATAAAGAATGATAATACTATTCGTCATGATTTACTAAAGTTTAGTAAATATGGTTATGCTTACAAGATTAAGTATAATTCTGAGTCATTGGAAAAATTTTAATGTATAGCAGAACGAATTAGAAGAATCAAATTAGGCAGAAAGATAAAAGTTTCTCCAATCTGAAAGGAAGGGAGAGTACTTTAGTATCATGTTTTATGATCATCCTTATGATCATGGAACCATGTCACAATTGATCCTATAAGGATACCTTAGTGCATTTGTATGGCTAAGAAGAGGAATCGTGAATTGTTGATATGGTTAAATCAAAAGGTGAATCATACTTCGTTCCAAAATCAAGTATTAGAGTCATACTCCAAGATTGTGCCTTGAGTGACATAATCTTAAGAAAGGTTTATAACACTTATCAAATGTAGAGTAAAATGTTTTCTACTTTTGTACATTTGAAATTGGTAAGTTGTGATGTTTTTGATAAAACAACGATCAACTAAGACCGATTGTCAGAAGTGTTTGTAATGATAAGAAACCACACTAACTCTTGAATATTTGTTTGTCAAGTAATGGTTCTTGACAAAGAGAGTCTTATATGTTCCAGAGGTCAATGGGAGTCCTAAGGATCTTGAAAGTTTCAAGAACTAATCAAGAGTAAACATGTTATTAATCACTAGCCCACGACTTGAGGTTTTTAACCTATTGTGCTGACATATTCTTATTTTTGTGCCCATTCCAGTTGGTTGACTATGCATGTGTGTTCTGTGAGTACTCAATTGTTTGCATAACGACTTGGAAGCAATAGTAGGCCCTTGAGCTGCCAGGTGGCAAGAAATTAAGCTTGAACAAGTTCAGTCCATATGAGTTTGGATTTGTCACTAACCTTGTTTTGTGATTTGTCATAAGGTTTCTCTCCAATTCATGAAAATGATTGTGAGGAAACGCTTTCACTAAGTAGATTTTAAAGAGTTAGCAATTGTGATATTTGCATTCTCAAATTCGATTATGATTACGACATCCATCTTCATAGTTCGAATTGTGAGAAATGGCAAAAGGTCTAAACATTTGGGACTTATTACTGTAAGTTCTAAAATTGTTTAGACACACATGTGAGCTATCTAAGGAAAGGTGTATGAATTTGAGAAGACTAGATAAAGTCTTATCGAAGCTTCTTGTATCAGAAATCCGAACTTTGGTAAGAAAGTCAACAAGTATTGATTTCTAGAAGTCCAACTTATTTCTGGGTACATGTCAAAGCTAGTGGGAGCATAAGTGTTATGCTATTAAATAAATAGTTGTTATGCTAGTGGGAGCGTAATCATTATGGTAAGTGTTGCAAGTTAGAAATGTTAATTATAGAAAACAAAAGTTTCAATTCGCAAAGTTACAGGGTTTGAAAAGTTGTTTTGTTATAATTAAGGGAGAGGAATTTATACTTCATTTCAATTCTAAAAGTTTAGATTGAGAATTTTAATCAAATCTAGTCAAGGACATATATGAATGTTATGTTGAAATGATTCGACATAAGGAAATTCTATATATGGAAACATTATAGCAAGAGACTGGTAAAGTATCAGGTCTGTATGTAAGATATTATGAGTCCTGTCCCATATGCTTCAGATATAGGATCGATTGCATGTGCTATAATATTCTCATGTTCTAATTTTTCCAAATGCCTAGGGCATTAAGAGGGAAAAAGGACTAGAACCGGATATGACTAAAGTTATTAAACAACTGTCAAGGACGATCTGAGGTTCGCTAAGGATTGGTTGCTTAAGGACAGTTGGAAGTATAGTAATGAATGGACCATATTGATATGATTCTGAATAGATAGAATTCTATTAAGAATGGATAGTCATATGGCAATTATGTAAAACACTCCATAATGGGAGTTGGATATCAAGAATCTATGAGTAAGTTAGAAACTTTTATGCAAGAAGGATGTTCAAAGGAATGTGCTTTGAATATGAGACTTCGTATCTATGGAATTGTTTTGTAACAATCTCCAATGGAAAGTTTTGTAATTGGCAAGTCTCTGTGACTTGTGTACATAGTCATTACAAAAGGATCACTGCATATAAGCTTAGAATCTAACATATTACAGTAAGTGGCAAGGACTTGGTATTCTTACACTTACGATAAGGGTTTGAAATTGTGAAATGAGTGTCATTGGAAATGTTTACAATATATCTATTTCACAAAGTAAGGACCATAGGTAAACATAGTGTGCATGCTTGGAGCATGGGATGACTATTGTTTTAATTCAAGTATAAAGTTGATAAATCGAAACATTATACCATGAATAATGTGTAATCAATATGGTGATTAAATAAAAAGTGTTTTATTTATATTCAAAAGTTTTGAGACCATATTGGATTCGATTATTCTTGTATTTCACTTTGCATGTTTTGACTTCCCGAATAACTAGGTTATTCAAACCATCCACAATCGATCATACTTTGGAAGTATGTATTGAGGCAAGATTGTCATGAATTTGTCTGTAGATTGTCTAAAGTGTTAGACATATCACAAGTTTGCAGCAATATTTATGAGTACTCCTATGATAAGATTTGAGTATTGGATTAAACCCACGCTCATTTGAATCATAATCGATTTTGGAGTGTCTAGCCTCTCTCTCAAAGTCCTCCTTTGTTCATGGTGTTTGTGAACCATTTGAGGCATCACACTTGAGGTGCTAAGCTCTTGAAAGGCCAAAACTACAAGCTACAATAAAGAGGTATTCTTCTAACTTGATTTTATGATTCATGTACCAAAATTGTATGCTAGTTGTAGGCTTCATTCTTTGGAATTTGTGACAACCCGTTACGCGATTTCTGTTAATAAAATTTCGAATTCATTAACTTTTCCGTCAAACTTCTTGGTTTAGAAAATAATCTAGTCATATATAATTAAATTATTTACGAGTCGGAACCAAAAATCGCGCGGAAACCCGAATATATCGAAAAATCAATCAAATCTGGCCTAAGTGAGTTTACAACCGTAAACTCGTTTACTACCGTAAACTCGTTTACGGCCGTATACTTGTTTACGGTCAGCAAAGGGTGGACCCCCCACCACCGACCACAAAACCACTATAAATATGAGACCTCCACCTTCATTTGAACATTTCTGGCCAAAAACTCTCTCCTTCTCTCTCTAAGAACCTTGACCGTAAACACCTAAAAACACCTTCAAACTTCGGGAAACATCGAGAATCACCGTTTGGAGCCACTTCGGAACGTCTGGAAACGCTTATCTCTTCGAAATCAGCACTATTGTTCTTGAGTTTACGGTCCATCTTCAAAGACCGTAAACACTGTTCTTGAGTTTACGGTCAAAGCCTTCAAAGACCGTAAACTCTATTCTTGAGTTTACGGCCGTAAACTCACCAAGCATTCAGAAACCGCAAACTCCAGTTTACGACCGTAAACCCTTGTTTACGACCGTAAACACCTTTTAAGTGGTGTTTTTGGCTGAAAACCCACTTTCATCGATTCGATCAAGTCCCGGTAACATTCCTCAACCGAATACAAGTGTTCCTCTAACACTTTATCTAACGAAATCACTAATTTAGATACATATATGTATGTATTTGATAATAGGATTTCGTTAAGTGTCACGTGCAAAAACTCGAGGATCTTCATTTCAGTCAACGCTTTCACTCAACAACTGTGAGTTCATACCCCTACATTTTCTGTATTTTTAATGTTTTCAAGGGGGGAATACAAGCTAAACATAAATGTTTTCAACAATATACATAAAACTTATGCAAATCTCATACTTTAAATCCCTTTTGTACTATGCTGAGCATAAGGGACGTTTTCACTAAAATTGCATAGTTTTTTTCCGGACACGCTATTCGCTACGTTTTGCATGCAAACTATAATCGGTATAGTTTGGGATTTTTCTAAAACATATCAAGTATAGAAACTTTCACTACTAAACATATGCACTAAGACAGAAATGGTTTACAGTTTACATCACTACTCTATCATGGTATTCATAACTGTAATTATCACTATATACGGTATACATACGGATTTTCACTACGGCAGAACGCTACTAAACTACATGTAAACTAGATTGTACGATACTGTGAGGCGCTACTTCACTACTGTACCCTTAGGTATACAGGGATAAATCCTACCATTGTATAACCAGAGTCTCTTGGAGGGAGAGCGTGAGATTTGTGAATAGATCTATTCGGGACTGACAATCCCACATCTGGACTGCTAGCTACAGTTAGGCGGGCACGCCTGAGATGTACAAATGTCATTTAACTCGACGCCTGAAGAACGTTGGAAAGGTCTCTAGTCATATCAAGCATGGTTATACGAGTCACATTATGTATAAATCACCTTTAGTTTACAATCTGACACTCTTCAACGGTTTTATTTATACTAAATAGAACTAAAACACACTATGTATACTGTCCAAGCCAGGGTTTTCAAACAGAACCATTTATGCTATGGCTTTTCATACAAAATGTTTATACTTCATGATTAGCTGTAGCTAGTCACATGAGGTAGTATTTTCGCATATCACTACAGGTTTTCAGTAACGAACATTCATGGTTTTATACGTGATCGATAACGCTACATTTTCACTAAAGAAAATATCGGATTTTCTTGAGACTACACAAACATTTCGGCTAGCTCATCAACAAGTTTTCATTACAAATTACTGCTTATGAACTCACCAGCTTTATGCTGATAATTTCAAACTGCTTGTATTCTCAGGAAATCAGTAGACAGGTACTTGCTGGATTTTCGAGGAACTGAAGCATTAAGAGTTTTAAGTTTATACTATACAAAGCTATTGAATGTAATTCAAACAAAGTTTCAAACTGATGTAAACATTTTTATTTTAGCATTCACTGTACTGGTTGTCTTGCTATGATTGCTATTATTCATTGGTTGTGATGCTACACATGACGTCCTCCGCCCCGTAAACGTTTCCGCTATCGGTTTCGGGGTGTGACAGATTGGTATCAGACCCCTTGTTTATAGCGAACTAGTATACCGAACCTTATGTGGTATACAACTATAAACACTAAGGGTCCTAAGTGCCCTACGCTAAAAGTATACTTTCAAAATATAAAGTATTTTTATAAAAAGTATACGGGCATGCATACATAGCAAAATTCGTGTCACTTGAAGAACAGAACAAAAGTATTTGGATGCTGGAACGCTGCGGTTAAACCTGGGCAGTTATGTAATCATGTCTAGGGTGAATATAGCCTGATCAACTATATTCAGTCGAGACGTGACCAACATGTGCTTGGGAGTGACTGTGGTGTTACAGCAGGCCTAAAACTTACCAACAATCATCTCACATAAACTACTATAGGAGTATTTTATGTAGCTAGAGCCAAATTCAGTATACAGATTCACTCTAAGCGTTGCTACCTCTTCTTCCTTAAGCGATAACTTACTTGCGTCAGTAACCTTTCTGTGCTTATCGCTCGGTAGTATACTTTTATTATCAGGATGAGATATATCTTGTTATATATATCTCGAGGACTTACCATCCTCTTCTTCCTGACTGTTTTCTAGAACGAGATGCCTCCTCAACCAAGACCCATCAGAAGGAACGACGACACTCCGCCACCACCACCACCCCCTCAGTTCGATCCCGTCATGTTCCAGGCAGCAGTTACCGCCGCCGTGACTGCAACATTGCCACAAGTGAATGCTGGTGGGGCTGGGGGTGGAACCGACCCACAGAGACAAGATGGAAGTCAGGGACATCAAAAAGAATGTTCCTACAAGGACTTCATGACCGCAAAACCCAAGTCCTTCGACGGAAATGGAGGTGTCATCGCCCTGAATCGATGGTTCGAGAAGATCGAATCCATCTTCGAAATTTGCATCTGTTCTGAAGCAAACAAGGTGAAGTTCGCCGCCTGCACCTTCACCGACAGAGCTTTGACCTGGTGGAATGGTCGAGTCAAAACCCTAACCCTGCCAGTGGCTAACGCCATGGGTTGGGAAAGATTGAAGGAGCTCATGCTCGCGGAGTACTGCCCGAGGGGCGAAGTGCAAAAGCTGGAACACGAACTCTGGAACTTGAAGATGAAGGGTTCCGACATCGCTGCCTACACCGCGAGATTTTGTGATCTGGCTCTCCTCTGTCCGGGAATGGTCACCCCGGAAAGCAAGAAAATCGAAAGGTACATCTGGGGACTGACACAACCAACAAAAGGGAATGTCTTGGCTGCTAGACCGATTACTTTTGAAAGCGCCAAGGATCTGGCACAGACTCTGATTGATCATGGAATCGATCTGGATGAGGTGGCAGCTATCTCCGAGCCACAAAAGGAAAGTGGTGGGAAGAAGAAGAAGAAGTTTGGTAACAAACGAAAGGGTCAGTCTTCGCAGGAGCCCTCCAAGAAACAACAAATAGTGGCAGTTCATGTTGTTACTGCTCCTGCTGCTGCTCCCACTGCTGTTCCAACCACCCAATCTCCTACCGGTGGTTATGCTGGCAAACTGCCCCTGTGCAACAAATGTAACTTCCATCATCACAGACCCTTCCATGAGTTGAGTTGCAACAATTGTGGAAAGAAAGGACGCACAGTTCGATACTGCAAGACACCGGCTCAACAAACCAACCAGGCTCCGGGAGCGGGCGGTGGTCAAACTTGTTATGGATGTGGGGAGGCTGGGCACTTCAGGAGAAACTGCCCCAAGGCAACAACTGGTGGCAATACAGGAAGAGTTCTGGTGATGGGCCAGGAGGAAGCAGTTGCTGATCCTACCGTTGTTACGAGTACGTTCCTCCTTGATAACTCTCATGCATGTATTCTTTTCGATTCTGGTGCGGAGAGGAATTTTGTTAGTCATGCATTCAAACATCTAATCAAATGTATATCCCAACCTCTAACCGAAACATTTACCGTCAAGATGGCTAATGGAAAGAAGGAGAGTACTAACAACATATTCATAGGCTGTACTCTTACTCTAGACGATTATTCGTTTCCCATCAACCTTATGCCTGTGTCCATCAAGAGTTTCGACGTCATTGTCGGCATGGACTGGTTAAGCTCCAATCGTGCTGACATTCTTTTCTTCAAGAAGGCCATCCGTCTCAATCTTCCCTCTGGCGAAACCCTCATGATTTACGGAGTAAAGCCTAGCTCGAACCTTCGTATCATTTCGTGCATCAAAGCTCAGAAGTATCTGCGGAAGGAGTGGCATGCATTCCTAGCTCATGTTGTCGATGAAACGCAAAAAGTTAGAGACCTCGAGAGCATCCCCGAAGTCTGTAACTTTCCTGACGTTTTCCCCGAAAATCTCCCAGGAATTCCTCCCGAGCGCCAAGTCGAGTTTCGTATTGACTTAATCCCTGGAGCTACTCCTGTAGCTAAATCTCCTTACCGTTTAGCGCCAGCGGAAATGCAGGAATTATCCAGCCAGCTCAATGAGCTGATCAACAAAGGATTCATAAGGCCGAGTTCCTCACCCTGGGGAGCTCCGATCTTATTCGTGAAGAACAAAGATGGATCCTTTCGGATGTGCATTGATTACCGAGAGCTGAATAAGCTGACCATCAAGAACCGTTATCCCTTGCCCAGAATCGACGATCTCTTCGACCAACTTCAGGGAGCCAGCTATTTCTCAAAGATAGATCTAAGATCAGGGTACCATCAGTTGCGAGTTCATGAGAATGATGTGCCCAAAACAGCATTCCGAACTCGCTATGGACACTACGAGTTTGTAGTAATGCCTTTTGGTCTAACCAACGCACCGACAGTATTCATGGATCTGATGAATCGGGTGTGCCGCCCTTTCTTAGACAAGTTCGTGATTGTGTTCATCGACGATATACTTGTCTATTCGCGGAGTGAGGATGACCATAAACAGAACTTAAGGCAGGTGTTGGAAACGTTAAGGGCAGAAAAACTATACGCGAAATTCTCGAAGTGCGAATTCTAGATCAGGAAGGTAAATTTCCTAGGACACGTGATTAGCGAGGAAGGAATACACGTGGACCCTTCCAAGATCAAAGCGATAGAGAATTGGTCTGCACCAAAGACACCCACAGAAATCCGGCAATTCTTGGGTCTCGCGGGCTATTATCGCCGGTTTATTCAGAATTTCTCCAAAATCGCAAAGCCTTTAACTACCCTGACACAAAAGGGTGTAACCTTTAATTGGGGAGTTAAACAAGACACTGCATTTCAAACCTTGAAACAGGCTCTATGCAGCGCATCAATCTTGTCCCTGCCCGAAGGGACGGAAGACTTCGTAGTCTATTGTGATGCATCCAATCAGGGCCTTGGGTGTGTGCTCATGCAGAGAGGAAAGGTCATCGCCTATGCCTCGAGGCAGTTGAAAACACACGAAGTCAATTACACAACCCATGATTTGGAGTTGGGAGCAGTGGTCTTTGCATTAAAGATCTGGAGACACTATCTCTATGGAACCAAGTGCACTATCTTCACCGACCATAAGAGCTTGCAACATATTTTTGATCAAAAGGAGTTAAACATGAGTCAACGGCGATGGGTAGAGCTACTCAGTGACTACGAGTGCGAAATTCGCTATCATCCCGGCAAGGCCAATGTGGTAGCAGATGCCCTCAGTCGAAAGGAGTATTCAGGGCGTAAGGTGAAGGCACTAACAATGACCATCCATTCCCATTTACCCGCGCAAATCAAGGAGGCTCAGCTGGAAGCCTTAAAACCAGAGAACATGTCGGGTGAAGCCTTGAGAGGAATGGAAAAGAAGCTAGAGATCAAGGGAGACGGAGTCTATTATTTCATGGACCGGATCTGGACCCCAAAGTTCGGTGGTTACAGAGAGGTTGTAATAAACGAAGCTCAGAAGACTAAATACTCCGTTCACCCAGGTTCGAATAAGATGTATCTGGATCTCAAACAACTCTATTGGTGGCCAAACATGAAAGCAGAGATTGCTACCTTCGTGGGCAAGTGCCTGACTTGCGCCAAGGTGAAGGTCGAATATCAGAAGCCCTCAGGTCTACTTCAACAGCCGGAAATACCTGAGTGGAAGTGGGAAAGGATAACTATGGATTTTATCACCAAGTTACCTAGATCTCCGAGTGGGCACGATGCCATTTGGGTAATTGTCGATCGGTTGACGAAGTCCGCCCACTTCCTGCCAATCAAAGAAAGCTTCGAGATGGAGAGACTCACACGGATCTACCTTCAAGAGATAGTTCGCCTTCATGGTGTACCTGCATCCATTATCTCCGATCGAGATAGCAGGTTTACATTGAGGTTCTGGCAGTCACTACAGAAAGCTCTTGGAACTAAGTTGGATATGAGCATGGCTTATCATCCGCAGACTGACGGACAGAGTGAGAGAACAATTCAGACTTTGGAAGACATGTTGAGAGCCTGCGTCATCGATTTCGGAGCGTCATGGGACACTCATCTTCCTTTGGTTGAATTTTCCTACAACAACAGCTACCATACCAACATCAAGGCTGCGCCGTTTGAAGCCCTCTATGGCCGTAAGTGCAGATCCCCTCTGTGCTGGGCTGAGGTGGGTGACACGCAGCTAGCCAGGGGTCAAGTTCCCGACAGTACTCTCACTGGTCCTGAGATCATCCGAGAGACCACTGAAAAGATTGTGCAAATCCGAGAACGACTGAAAGCCTCACGAGATAGACAAAAGAGCTACGCCGATAAGAGACGAAAACCCTTGGAGTTCCAGGTTGGTGACCGCGTCCTTCTGAAGGTCTCACCTTGGAAAGGCATGATACGCTTTGGGAAGCGTGGAAATCTAAACCCAAGGTACATTGGACCGTTCGAAATCCTTGCTAGGATCGATCCCGTAGCATACAAACTCCATTTACCGCGGGAGCTCAGCAACATCCATCCTGTCTTCCACATATCGAACCTAAAGATGTATATGTCCAATGAGACACTTGGGATTCCTCTAGACGAGATTGAAATCAACGAGAACCTAAACTTTGTGGAAGAACCTGTCGAAATCATGGATCGGGAAGTCAAACGAACGAAACAAAGTCGCATCCCGATAGTGAAGGTGCGCTGGAATGCCAAGCGGGGACCTGAATTCACTTGGGAGCGCGAAGATCATATGAAACAGAAGTATCCGCATCTCTTTCCTAATCCATGATTTGTATTCTATGTTCGAATTTCGGGACGAAATTCCCTCTAACGGGGGGATGATGTGACAACCCGAAACTTGTTCTGTTTCCGTTACGCGATTTCCGTTAATAAAATTTCGAATTCATTAACTTTTCTGTCAAACTTCTTGGTTTAGAAAATAATCTAGTCATATATAATTAAATTATTTACGATTCGGAACCAAAAATCGCGTGGAAACCCGAATATCTCGAAAAATCAATCAAATCTGGCCTAAGTGAGTTTACAACCGTAAACTCGTTTACAACCGTAAACTAGTTTACGACCGTAAACTCGTTTACGGCCGTATACCTATTTACGGTCAGCAAAGGGTGGACCCCCCACCACCGACCACAAAACCACTATAAATATGAGACCTCCACCTTCATTTGAACATTTCTGGCCAAAAACTCTCTCCTTCTCTCTCTAAGAACCTTGACCGTAAACACCTAAAAACACCTTCAAACTTCGGGAAACATCGAGAATCATCGTTTGGAGCCACTTCGGAACGTATGGAAACGCTTATCTCTTCGAAATCAGCACTATTGTTCTTGAGTTTACGGTCCATCTTCAAAGACCGTAAACACTGTTTTTGAGTTTACGGTCAAAGCCTTCAAAGACCGTAAACTCTGTTCTTGAGTTTACGGCCGTAAACTCACCAAGCATTCAGAAACCGCAAACTCCAGTTTACGACCGTAAACCCTTGTTTACGACCGTAAATCCTTGTTTACGACCGTAAACACCTTTTAAGTGGTGTTTTTGGCTGAAAACCCACTTTCATCGATTCGATCAAGTCCCGGTAACATTCCTCAACCGAATACAAGTGTTCCTCTAACACTTTATCTAACGAAATCACTAATTTAGATACATATATGTATTTATTTGATAATAGGATTTCGTTAAGTGTCACGTGCAAAAACTCGAGGATCTTCATTTCAGTCAACGCTTTCACTCAACAACTGTGAGTTCATACCCCTACATTTTCTGTATTTTTAATGTTTTCAAGGGGGGGAATACAAGCTAAACATAAATGTTTTCAACAATATACATAAAACTTATGCAAATCTCATACTTTAAATCCCTTTTGTACTATGCTGAGCATAAGGGACGTTTTCACTAAAATTGCATAGTTTTTTTCCGGACATGCTATTCGCTACGTTTTGCATGCAAACTATAATCGGTATAGTTTGGGATTTTTCTAAAACATATCAAGTATAGAAACTTTCACTACTAAACATATGCACTAAGACAGAAATGGTTTACAGTTTACATCACTACTCTATCATGGTATTCATAACTGTAATTATCACTATATACGGTATACATACGGATTTTCATTACAGCAGAACGCTACTACGCTACATGTAAACTAGATTGTACGATACTGTGAGGCGCTACTTCACTACTGTACCCTTAGGTGTATAGGGATAAATCCTATCATTGTTTAACCAGAGTCTCCTGGAGGGAGAGCGTGAGATTTGTGAACAGATCTATTCGGGACTGACAATCCCACATCTGGACTGCTAGCTACAGTTAGGCGGGCACGCCTGAGATGTATAAATGTCATTTAACTCGACGCCTGAAGAACGTTGGAAAGGTCTCTAGTCATATCAAGCATGGTTATACGAGTCACATTATGTATAAATCACCTTTAGTTTACAATCTGACACTCTTCAACGGTTTTATTTATACTAAATAGAACTAAAACACACTATGTATACTGGCCAAGCCAGGGTTTTCAAACATAACCATTTATGCTATGGCTTTTCATACAAAATGTTTATACTTCATGATTAGGTGTAGCTAGTCACATGAGGTAGTATTTTCGCATATCACTACAGGTTTTCAGTAACGAACATTCATGGTTTTATACGTGATCGATAACGGTACATTTTCACTAAAGAAAATATCGGATTTTCAGACTACACAAACATTTCGGCTAGCTCATCAACAAGTTTTCATTACAAATTACTGCTTATGAACTCACCAGCTTTATGCTGATAATTTCAAACTGCTTGTATTCTCAGGAAATCATTAGACAGGTACTTGCTGGATTTTCGTGGAACTGAAGCATTAAGAGTTTTAAGTTTATACTATACAAAGCTATTGAATGTAATTCAAACAAAGTTTCAAACTGATGTAAACATTTTTATTTTAGCATTCACTGTACTGGTTGTCTTGCTATGATTGCTATTATTCATTGGTTATGATGCTACACATGACGTCCTCCGCTCCGTAAACGTTTCCGCCATCGGTTTCGGGGTGTGACAGAATTTTATTGCATGTATAGCTGGAGAAAACTTAGATCCAAAGCTATTAGGGTTGTATGTGCACCATAGGAGTGTTATAGTACACAAAACCCAACAAAGCCATGTACTCAAAAGGCTCAAATTCCTTAATGACATCCCAATTCCCATTATGGCCCAACTTCCTAATTGGGCCCAAAATCAACATGGACCTAATCACAAGAAGGCCCAAAGTCCATCCTTGACCCAAGGTCAGAAGTCCAATGGCCCAACAAGGCCCAAACCCTAAAAGCCCAAAAATAACACCGAGTCCAAAAGGCCCAAACGAAGAAAGCCCATTGCACCGAGTACGCTCGGCTTATTCCTCGTACGCGCGACGTATGAGTATTGACTTGAAAGCGGGGGGCTGACCAAGTACGTGCATCATATCAGGGATTACGCCCCGCGTACCGGCCAGAGTCCCTTTTGGCCAACTTTGTCTTAACCACTTAAGCTCTTAACGTCAGAACCTCAGATCTTCTTTATTTCAAGGCATTAGTGCATAAAGTTGGCAACTTGATCATCTTGCATGTCTTAATGGGACCCTGCAACCTGATTTTGTCCATTAAGACCCAAAATAAGGGCTCTAACTCATGCATGTACCAATATGATTCATTAAGATGACACCTTTTTACACAAGGAACATCATAGGGGTTAGGATCTAGCATCCTAGCTCGTGGAGGGACTCAAACTCCCAAAGAGAATCTAAAAGACCATAATAAGCTAAAAAAACAAGCCCTAATATCAACCTAACACACATAGGTTCCAAGATAAGAACTTTATAGCTTTTAGAGCTAGCAAACGTGATGAAGATTCTGGATCTACAACCTCAAGTCCAACCAAAGCTTGGTCACCAAGCACCACCTTCTTCAATGCACACAAAACAACACAAAAGTACTTCCAAATCTCAAAAACACACTATGGGAGGCTAGGGTTTCGATCTTAAGTTGTAGGGGAGTGGAGGCTGATCAATAGAGGGTCCAAGTGTGATATAAGTTGCTTAAATATGACACAAACCCTAAAAATTGGGGCTTGTCCCTGCATTACGTACGCAATGCGTACTCCACGTACGCCCCGCATACGTGGGTGAATCCCGCGTTCCAGAAATGAGCTAGTACGGTAAGCGTTACTCATAGAGTACTCCCCATGTACTAGCTAGGGAGCAAAAAGATAGAAATTTTGCATAAAGGGGGTTAAATGGGAAACGTACCAAAACTCGAATGTTACAAATACCTACATAAAAATATAAAAAATACATATGAATAAGTTAAAAATACATTTATATATTTAAAATTCGTAAAAATATGTAAAAAAAAAACTATATAAAAAACTTAAAAAATACATAAATACTTGAAAAATATACTAAAATACATAAAAATACGTAAAAGTTATGTAAATACATAAAAAATAAGTTTATATATTTAAAATATATAAAAAAACTATATAAAAAACTTTAAATGGTTAAAAATTACATAAATATGTAAAAATACTTAAAAAAGTATATATATATATATATATATATATATATATATATATATATATATATATATATATATATATATATATATATATACCAATGTTGTAAATATCGGCCTATGCGGCGCCTAGGCGCTAGGCGGTCTGCAACTGATTACGATTAGGGGTGCTTGGCGGAAATTTGTCAATATCGGTCAAACTCGGACTAGGCGGTCATCGGCGGTCCTTGGCGGGAAGATTTTAAAAAAATTCAAAATTTCAAAATTTCAAATATTACACCAAAATTTACAAACTTCAAAATTTTAAAATTTTAAATATTCAAATTTTCAAATATTATACCAAATATTTCAAAATTTCAAATTTTAAAAATTGAAATTTTCAAATACTATTTTTTCTTAGGATATATTTAGTTTTAAAATAGTTTTATTAGTAATTTATGGTCCCCGATTAATCCCCGCCAAACCGATTAATCGCTTGATCCCAGTCGACCGCCGAGCGATTTTTACAACCTTGATAAATACATAAAAATATGTTTATACATTCTATACAAACTTTGAGAAAATTTGTAGAAACTCCAGTTATTTTGGAAAAATTAATGATTTTGTCCCACGACTGGTTGAACAAGTCAAAATGACTAAAATGGTTGAACATGTAAAAATAGGCTAAAATAAAGAAAATTGTCGGTTTCTTGAATTTTTCTTTTCAAATTTTTTTGAAGAGACTTAATCATTAGTTTTATCAAAATAATAAGATTTTTTTCTGGAGATTTTCCAATAAAGAAATGCTTAAATAAATAGAGTGGTAGGATAAAAGGGCACAGATAACCCATTAAAATGTTTTTATCACAACAAAATACCTAACATTTAGCGGCGACAAAAATCGTCGCAACTGATGTCGCTTGTCGTCGCTGTACCTTTAGCGACGACATGTCGTCGCTAAAGGGTCGTCGCTAATACTCCGTTGTCGTCGCAAATAGTGTCGTCTCTAATACATGTCGTCGCTAATACCCGAATGTCGTCGCAATTGATGTCACCACTATTACTTCCCACGAGATGAAACCCTAGCCGATGGATCCGTTTAGCATCGTACGGTCACGATCAAATGACGTATGGCAAACGAGGATCGCCAGTGGCAGACCTTTAGCCACGACGTATATAGAGACGACAATACTCTTTAGCGGCGACATGATCTATTGTCGTCGCTAAAGGATGGTGTCGTCGCTATTGATGACGTCGCTAAAGGGTTGAATTCTTGTTGTGCATGTATTCCTAAGTTTTAAATAGCAACAAAAAAATCAAAACAATTTTATTTTAAATAAAAAAAATCAAATTAATAAATAATAATATGAGCTACCTTTAATACAGTGACAAATTTTTTGTACCAACGTTTAAAAAACGTGATAGTGTGAACGCGTGGATATGCAAAAGATATGCATTTACAAAATTGCCCATTAAATAAACATACATAGTCATTAATTTAAGGACTAATATATAGTTGCCCTCAAATTGATCGTTTATTATTACACGTAGACCAAGCATGTCAAAAAAATAAATTTGATGGCAACATTCATTATTACAATAGATTTATTGATCTTCTTTATAATTAGATAGTGTAGATAACAACATCTAGAAAATAGTTTTTAAGTGAAGTTCTAAAAAAACATCATTTTAGTGTTATTGTAGCTATTCATTCTTCATTTCAGTTAAAAATAAGTAAAAATCATATCTTTAATTTTTTTTTTTCACATAATATATATATATATATATATATATATATATATATATATATATATATATATATATATATATATATATATATATATATATATATATAAGTAACAAGAAAATCAAGATGTGTTATAATTTAGCGAACTAAACTATAATATTTGTTTTGTCAATTTAAGTAATTATTTCTTTTTCTTTTTTTTCTTTTTTTCTTTTTTTTTTTATCATGGTTGATTAACTTTGTTTTTTAGTAAAACAAAACTAGGAGCATTGAAAATAGTTTTTAAGTGAAGTTCTAAAAAAACATCATTTTCAGTGTTATTGTAGCTATTCATTCTTCATTTCAGTTAAAAATAAGTAAAAATCATATCTTTAATTTCTTTTTCACATAATATATATATAAGTATAAAAGTAACAAGAAAATCAAGATGTGTTATAATTTAGCGAACTAAACTATAATTTTTGTTTTGTCAATTTAAGTAATTATTTCTTTAAAAAAACTTGTTTTTTTTTTTTTTTTTTTATTTTTTTTTTTATTTTTTATTATCATGGTTGATTAACTTTGTTTTTTAGTAAAACAAAACTAGGAGCATTGAAAATGCATAATTTAATAAATTTTTTGAATGATGTGTAATGCTTAGTTGGTATTGAGCGATTTAATTTCAATTATAATGAGATATCACATTAATTTTAAATGAATATGAATTTCAATGGATATTAAAATGTACAATGAGAAAAATATAATTTTTAAATACAAAATAATTAAGTAAAAAATTTTAATTGAATTTTTTTTAGTGCAATGTAATAGAAAAAATGATTATATTATATATAAGTTAGAATAATAAATTATCAATTAAATTATATAGAATTAACTTTATTATGGATGCCTACGATGATATCATTACACATCTATGTTTTGTCCTAAAATAGAATTAAAGCGGTCAAAGCAATGTCCTATAATTATATCGGTTACAAATTGTAAATGGTAAAGAAGTTGAGTATATCACTTTTGAGTTGACCAAAATACATAATATTAGCTGGGTTTTTTTTTTTTTTTTTTTTTTTTTTTTTTTTTTTCACTTTTTAGGTAATTAGTCTCAAACTTTGTAATGTTTTTGCTATAATCACAAAGTTCTTTGTAGTATATGCATGAATAACGTGTCACTAGAATCATGTTGGAGATGATGATATATGAACCCCAAAGCTTCAACTCCTAAAACCTTATAAGTCAAATTTATTTAATTAATCCTCTGGTAGATCCACTTCATAAGCATCATCACTGCTTTATAAACAAGATTATTGAGATCTATCTCTTCATTTGAAACACATCATTTGTGTGTTCATGGGAGGAAGAATGTATCAGTCAGGGCCACCCAAAATTTAGCAGGTAATCTTGAGGGGAAGTTTATGTGCAAGAAGATGAAACAAGAATCTATGGGAGATGATGCATCTTCCGCTCATGTTGCTACCAACTATCATAACAAATTCCTCGTCAAACGACAAGTGGTGGCTGCTTCTAAATCAATCTCATCTTCTGATCAGGAGATCGGTGAAGAACATAAAATTTTCTCTTGCTCTTCTTGCCCGCGCAAGTTTTCAAGCCAATATGCCATGGCTGGTCACAGAAATATACACAGGAGTGAGTGGGAGTCTATACTTGAGGATATACCTGATGAAAGCAAGATGCAGCATCCCAAACTTCCATGCAACCTTAAGCCCCCTCATTCCCATAATAGTACTACAATTGCCTTAAAACTGCAATCACCTGGAAACTCTCGCTCAACTCTGAGTAATACATCAAGTACAGGAATTCATAAACGATTACCTTGTGCCCTTCCATGCCCTTTGGCTAATCCTACAAATACCCTTAAAGCTCTTTGGTCTAGATACCCTTTGGGTAACCACAAAAATACCCTCGGAGGGCAATCACATGGGTGGCCTTTGACAAATCCCACAAATTCCCTCAAAGGGTCACCTGGGTACCCTTTGGGCAATCCAGAAACAGAAAATAGCCTCAGACGGCTAGCTGCTTGTGCCCCTCGTTGTCATTTGATTAACGCCATAAATACCCTTAAAGGGCCATCACGCAAGCACCCAATGGCTAACCGCACAAATACCCTCAAATGGCCATCGGTTCCTGCCCCTCGATACATTTTGAATAATCCAGCAGATACCCTCGTAGACTCATCACTTGGCGCTCCTCACCACACTTTCGTTCGTCCAACAAGGATACTAATGAAGCCTTTAGTTGCAGATCTTACCCACCCTCTAGATAATCATGTAAAAGATCATAGAAAATCAGAACTCGGGGTTAGACTTTTGTCGATGATCCACAAGCCTTGTCAGTTCAGACAGTCTGATTTGTGGTCAAGGGTTGCGTCAACATTGTTTGGTGGGAAGCAAATGATGAAGGGCAACATAAGACATTTTGGTCCTAACAGTAAAAACTTTTATTTAAATTTTTTGTCGACAGATGAAGGTGCATCTTCTTCTAGCCCAGAAGGTGGAGCAAACAGTGAGGTTCATGATTTTTTCTCTTCATCTTTTCAGTCTAGAGGAGGCAAATGGATAGATGAACGTAACTATGTTGCTTGTAGTCAAACAAAAGAGAAGCATAATTGCGACATTATTCACTCATTAGAAGGTCTAACAACAAAACGGGATAACAATGGAGAGAATGAATCCTCATTGGATATTGATTTGGAACTTAAACTTTAATTACGAATGAGAAGTTAGATGATATTTCTTTTTTTTCATCAATTTCTATATTTCTTCTGTTTCAGAACTCTATTGTTTTTTGGTTGTGAATCCAAGTTTGAATGAATGGTTATACTTAATGTAATGGTTCTTTTCATTTCTATATTTCTTCTGTTTCAGAACTCTATTGGAAACGGCCACAATAGAGTTTTATTTTGTTCTTTTTGTAAGATGCAACCCACCATTTGTTGCATGGCCTATCGATGATTCTAATGTTGGATTTAAATATCTCAATACACACAAGATATATGTAGCAGTATAATAAAACATTCCCTATGTGTACAAGCATCCTAGGATCTAGGTTTTACAAATTATAACAACCTACTTTAAAAAATGTAAATCTACTAAGATAGATAGAATTACTAACCTGTATGTAGCTCGATCTTGACCATCTTGAACATCTTGAACCCTTCTTGATCCAACCATGTTGCTTGGATGAGAGAAACCAACAAAGAACCACTATAATCGAATCACACCCAAGACTCCAAACAGGAAACCAAAAGAAAACTAGGAGATCATTAAATTTCTACAAACCCTAGAGAGGTGTAACATCCTGTTTCGAGAAGTTTCTTATTTCAGGATTATGGACAATAAATGGATCAAGTAAAGGCCTTGGGCTGCAAGGGAATATGGTTTTGACCCTATTGGATGGGGATAATATTGGTTATGTGACCTAAACTCTTGGTTTGTGTTTTGGAGTCAAAGGGTAAAATGGGAAAAGTGATGTTTCAGACTTCTTTCATGAATTAAGGATTTTATTTTGGTATGTTTTAAGTCAAAAGTAATTAGATAGGATTCTGGGGCTCTTCAATACATTTCCATGCATATAAAGAACGCCAAAAACGGAGTTGAAACAAAGAAGTTATGGTTGTTTGAAGGTGAAGTGAAATTCAGGATTTTTTGGTTACACAGGGTGTAACTAAAAGTTACGCAGGGCGTACCGGGCTTTTAATGAATTACGTGGGGCGTAATTAAGGAGTACGCAGGGCGTACTCAGCCAGAGTGCAAACCCTAAAATTTGGGGGTTTTGTAACATCCATAAAAATCATGATAAATATAAACTTTTGAAAACCAACCAATTTCACAAATTGTTTACATTCATAGTTTTCAAAACATGTTCAACATCAGAGTCTCCCAAAATCATAAGTCAAAAACATGAGGATGTGTACGGTCACGCATTCGCCTTCCCGCGATCAACCGAAGTACCTGAAACATAACCCAAAACTGTAAGTCAACGCTTAGTGAGTTCCCCCAAAGTACCAACACACAAACAAATAACATATACGATAACACCATGTCGGGTCCAATCAACCGTCGGGTTGGAATACCCCAGACCCCTCAACCATCGGGTTGGAATGCCAATACACTATGTGTCCAGTCAACCATCGTGTTAGAATACCCCATGCCCCTCAACCATCGGGTTGGAATGCCAATACACAATGGGTCCTGTCATCCTCGGGATGGAATACCTTCGGTCCCACTCAACCATCGGGTTGGAATGCCCCCTGGTAAGTAGGCTCACGCACAAAGCAGTAAACCCTAGATAATAATACAAAATTTTCATAAAATTATTTATAATTTTTTATATATTAATCTATTTTAGATTAAATAAACATTAGATAATTAAATTTTTAGAAATTATTAATTATATTTTAATGTAAATAATTTTGAATTAATAAACAAAAACTTGGGAAATTATTCAATAAGTCATTATACTTAGTCAAAATACCAAATCACTCCCAAATGTTAATTTATAGCTAAATTTTCTAGGAAATCGAATTTATCCCGAAGATCACGACTTCATGACAACATTGATGGGTTTTACACAAAATAACATCCTATGTGCTCATGCAAACCCTAAAGCTTGGATCTAGGCTTCTCTATTGTACATGCAATTCATCCAAGACTTTCAAACCCTAGATCAAGTGTATATAATTCGAAATTGACATAACAAAACAGATCTAGATGATTACCTCTTCTTCAAAGCTTGAATCTTCTTGTCTTTGGAGCTTAGAGTCACAAATGTCACTCCTCTAATGGCTTACAAACACAACAAGCAAGAGGATGATCTTGGAGAGAGGTTGGAAGCTCTTGAAGTCGGCTCTGGTACTCTTAGAAGTAGGGGTAGCCGATTTCTGAAGCCTAAAGGGTCTATTTATACTTGTGCTGTTAGGGTTTCAGTCAAAACCCTAATTGGATAGCTTAGGCCTTAAGCAGTCCAAAGAACCTTCCAGAATAAAGGCCTTGGACGAAATTAGATGGGCTTCCACTCTAATTTTTGTCCACCCCTTAAATGCAAAAGGATTCTCAGCCCAAATGAACTATCACACAATTGACAGTTCCAGTCCCCTTTATTTAATTAATCTCTTTTAGCAACAAAATTAATTTTTAATTAATTCTTGTCTAATATTAATTAAACTATATGATTTCTCCTTTAATATATTATTCATATAACATATTAATAAATCATAATAACCTCTTTATTCATAAATCATCCTATCATGTTGCTTTGGTGAAGGCAACCCAAAAGGACCATGCACAACCGGATCAAGTACTTACCAAATATAGTTACGGGCTTAGACACTAATCCAATAGTCTCCCACTTGGATAAGTCTAGTAACTTAAATGTAAGTACAATCCGATTAGAAATTGTAGCTCTCAAAGACACTGTCAAACTCTGATCTTATCAGTAACCTGTCCTTTAGATAAGGGATCATATAGTCCTCCGTTCTAAATATCGTGCGGACAAATACATGGAACATAGTCATACTTATTGTCCAACAGTTGTTTCTCGATCTCTGATTCGTTTGACATAGAACTTAATTGAACACATCAATTCAGTCCTGACCGGGCCCGACACATAACTCAAAACAAAATCATCGAGGGGCCCTGATATCGCTTTTAGCCTCTTAGGATAAAAGGAACAGATAAACTTCGACTTATATGCATTTACTATCCACTAATCAAATCATACACAACAATGCGTTTTATAACATCAAGTTACTAATGCGTTTACGCATTATCAATGAACAACCAATTAGTAAACAATAAACCATATATCTAGGTTTTAAGACCATATGATATTATCGTCTTGCGATCACTCGTGATAAATTCCATGAAGTGATTCCAGCAAGCACGGGTCTAATCCAATGCTCAAATCGAACTCATAAGCACTCATGAACGTTGTAGCAAACCTTTGCTATGTCTAATATACTTCAGCCAATCTACACATAAATTCATGACAATCTTCTTTCATACCTACTCCCAAAGTATGAGCGATTGTGGAACTTTTAAATAATCTTATTATTCAGGAAGTCAAAACATGCAAAATGAAACAATAGGTAAATAATCAACATAAGACAGTAACATTACTTATAAATAATACTCTTTTATTAATCATCAAATGTCAATTACATTTATCTATTACATGTTTCTAAACTATCTAATCTAAACTAATATCGCCCTTCAGCCCGATGCTCCTAGCGTGCTGCAAGTGCTTAACCCTACTCAATCCCTTCGTAAGGGGATCTGCTGGGTTATCCTCCGACGATACCCTCTTCACTACGAGGAGTCCTTCCTCCACCCGATGTCGAATAAAGTGATATTTTCTGTCGATATGTCGAGATCTGCCATGATCCCTGGGTTCCTTGGTCAAGGCAACCGCTCCTTCATTATCACAGAAAATTTCCATGGGCTCCTTTATGGCTAGCACAACTCCAAGGTCTCCAATGAAGTTCTTCAACCATATCGCCTCCTTTGACACTTTGCTCGCCGCTATATACTCTAATTCGCACGTTGAATCAGCTATGGTCTCCTGCTTGGAACTTTTCCAAGTCACTGCTCCTCCATTTAGGGTAAAGACCCAGCCCGACTGCGAACGGCAGTTATCCCTGGCACCCTTAAGTCATCACTCCAAATCACTATACCCTCGCACCCTTAAGTCATCACTCCCACCGAGGACTAGAAACCATTCCTTGGTCCTCCGAAGGTACTTAAAAATATTCTTGACTGAGGTCCAATGTGCTTTGCCAGGGTTCCCTTGATATATGTTGACCATGCTTAAAGCGAAGGCCACATCAGGGCGAGTACAAGTCAGAGCATACATAATCGAGCCAACTGCGGAAGCGTATGGTACTCGGCTCATTTCTGCTATCTCGACTTTGGTACTCGGGCTTTGAGTCTTACTCAACTTGGCATTACTTTGGATTCGTAACTCCCCCTTCTTAGAATTCTCCATACTAAAACGTTTTAGTACTTTATCCAAGTAAGTATTCTGACTAAGTCCTGTCAGTCTCTTACTTCTGTTTCTCACTATCCTTATTCCCAGAATATAGGCAACCTCTCTGAGGTCCTTCATAGCGAAGCACTTCCCAAGCCAGGATTTAACTTCCTTCAGGGTTGGGATGTCGTTTCCTATGTGTAGTATGTCATCAACATACAATATGAGGAAGCTTACTATACTCCCACTGGCTTTGACATATACACATGATTCATCCTCGCTTCGCAGAAAACCAAACTCTTTGACTTTCTCATCGAAACAAAGATTCCATCTGCGAGATGCTTGTTTTAGTCCATAAATGAACTTCTCAAGCTTATACACTCTATTGGGATGCTTCGCATTGACAAAACTCTCTTGCTGATTCATGTAAACATCCTCAACCAACTTCCCGTTAAGGAAAGTGGTTTTGGCATCCATTTGCCATATTTCATAGTCATGACATGCAACAATGGCTAGCATTACCCTGATAGACTTTATCTTCGCAACCGGTGAGAAGGTTTCATCATAATCAACTCCGGGAGTTTGAGTGAAACCCTTCGCAACCAATCGCGCCTTATAAGTGTGCACATTCCCATCCATGTCGGTCTTCTTCTTGAAGATCCACTTGCACCCGACCGTCTTATGACCTGACACATTGTCAACCAAATTCCAAACTTGGTTGTCATACATGGACTGAATCTCGCTGCCCATAGCCTCTTTCCATTTCGCAGGCTCTGGGCCTACCATGGCTTCCTTGTAGCTGTTAGGTTCGTCCACATTCACTAGTGTACTATCACTAATAAACGTATCACCCTCACTCGTTATATGAAAACCATACAACACGGGCGGTACACTAACTCTACTGGAACGTCTAAGAGGTAAGGACTCGTCAATCGGTTCAACCGGAGTTTCCTCCTCGGGTTGAGTACCAGTGTTTGAGGTTCCTTCATCGCTCAACTCTTGAAGCTCTTCAAGATCGATTTGCCTCCCACTGTCCCCTTGGCTTATGAGTTCTCACTCTCGGAAAACCCATCTCCTTGCAACGAAGAGAACATTGTCACTCGGTCTATAGAAGAGATATCCAAAGGACTTCTGCGGGTAGCCAATGAAAATACATCGCTCACTACGAGGTTCGAGCTTGTCGTGAGTTTCTCGTCTTACGAAAGCCTCACAACCCCAAACCTTGATGTGTGCCAACGAGGGAGCTTTCCCTATCCACATCTTGTGAGGTGTTTTGGCAACCTTCTTCGTAGGGACTAAGTTAAGGATATGGGCGGCAGTCTCTAAGGCATACCCCCATAATGAGATAGGTAGCGAAGCAAGACTCATCATGGAACGAACCATGTCTAGCAAGGTTCGATTACGCCTCTTAGCCACACCATTCAACTGTGGTGTCCTTGGTGGCGTCAATTGCGAAACGATTCCGCATTCCTTGAGGTAGTCGTGGAATTCAAGACTTAGGTACTCTCCACCTCGATCAGATTGAAGCATCTTGATTTTCCTGCCCAAATGATTCTCCACTTCTTGTTTGAACTCTTTGAACTTTTCAAAGGTTTCTGACTTGTGTTTGATCAAGTAGATATACCCATATCTGCTGTAATCATCGGTAAAAGTCACATAGAAGCGACTCGCATCCCTTGTGGTGGATCTAAAGGGTCCACATACATCTGTATGTATGAGATCCAATAAACCCTCATCCCTCGCACAAGTGCCAGTGAAGGGTGACTTGGTCATCTTTCCAAGTAAACAAGACCCGCACACGTCATCGTACCTAAGTTCGAATGACTCCAACACTCTATCCTTTTGGAGTTGGGCTATGCATTTCTTGTTGACATGTCCAAGACGACAATGCCACAAGCATGCTTTATCCAAATCATTGGAAGAATCAATACACAATACATCATTTCCTAAATTGTCTACAACCATCACAGTTTCATATATTCCATTACAAGGCAATGCTTCAAAATAGAAAATACCATTAAGATAAGCATTAATAGAACCCTTTTCATTATCAAATGAATATCTAAATCCCTGTCTATACAAACCATGAAATAAAATGATGTTTCTTGCCATATCTGGCAAATAACAACAATTATTTAAATCTAATCCTAATCCACTACTTAGCATTAAAGAGTAAACTCCGATCTTGGTGACAGGCGACGATCTTCTGTTCCCCATGATCAAATTTATCTTCCCATGCTCCACATCCATATTTCTTCTTAGGGCCTGCAAATCAGAACAAATGTGAAAACCACATCCTGTATCAAGAACCCAAGAAATAGCATGTGATGAATCATTAGATTTAATAGTGTAAATACCTGCGTATGACGGCTTGATCTTTCCATCCTTGATGTCTTGCAGATATTTCGGGCAACTTCGTTTCCAATGTCCTATTTCATGGCAGTGGTGGCACTCTGCCTCCTTGGGGTTGGAGTTGGGTTTAGCAGGACTAAACTTGGTTCCACTTGAAGAGGAGCCCTTTTGGGACTTTCGATTATGGTGGCTCTTTAAGGGAGCCTTCCTCTTCTTACCCTTCCCTTGCCCAATTGCCAGGATTAGGGCAGCAGTAGGAGTTGGAGATGATGCAACATATTTATCTTTGAGGTTGCTCTCAGCAGTCCTCAATAGTCCTTGAAGATTGCTCAAGGTGACCTCCTCCTTGTTCATGTGGTAGATCATGCGGAACTGGCTATAGCAGGGAGGAAAGGAATGAAGGATGATGTCAATTGCTAGATCTTCATCAAAGTTAACATTTAGCTTAAGCAGGCGATCAACATATCTCTGCATCTTTTGCAGATGAGCAGTAAGGGACTCTCCATTACCCATTTTGGTAGTGATCATCGAAGTGATGATCTCGTACCTTTCTTGCCTAGCGCTTTGGTGGTACCGGTCCAGCAGATCCTGATGCATTTCATAGGGGTACATGTCCTCATATGACTTCTGGAGTTCTGCAGTCATAGTCGCTAGCATGATGTAATGGACTTTCGTGGCATCACGCTCATGGGCCTCAAAGGCCGCGATCTCTTCAGCAGAGGCAGTGTTGATGTTGATTTCCTTTAGCTTCTCATCGAGGACATACTCTTTGCCCTTGTAACGAGTGACCATTCAAATGTTGCAGATCCAATCATTGAAATTGGACCCGTCAAAGATCACTCTCCCACACAAGTTCATGAGTGAGAACGAGCCAGAGGAAGTTGAACCAGAAGCGTTGTTGTTGACGTTCGACATCTCTAAAGGAAAAAGAATAAAGTTTGATTAGAAAACGAATCCCCAATTAAACACCCAAATGAGAAATTAGGGATAGGATCCAACAATATTATTTACAAATTAGAAGAGGGATGTCGTAATCTAACAAGTAAATAATTTTAAGGTAAGTGAATGACGATTCACTAATTTTCCACCATGAAAAACAAATTAAAGCTAAGTTTTAAATTTATTGAAAACTCCTAGATCTTTTGAGACTCATTGAATGTTTCAATGGCATGTTTAAATCTCGATATGCCCCTCAAGTTTGTGACTGGGATGCCGAGGATCACAAAGCGGGTGTGAATAACAATGCAAATGTACATGGTGCCCTCATTGTTACAGTCACCTATTCGATGTGCCGGTTAACCACACACGCTCCATCGAACTATGACAAACAATGAGTCACCCTTTTCCACCTTTGCTTAGAACCCAATTAGTGTGCCGGTTAACCACACATGCTCCACTAACGTCTTAGCAAGGGTACAAAGTGTAATTTTCATGGAATTTCATCAATTCACTTTTGCCTAAAGTAAATAAGATTGGGAATTTTTGTAAAAACATATAGTTACTTTTATAATTTCATTATACTTTTAATGAGGAAAGGGTTGCCCTATCCTACCCGTTCAGCTAACGACCCTCCACCAATCAAGGAAGCGGTGGGTGAGAGTGGACACCCATTAAACGGCCATTTTATAGGCCATAACCTTATACCCCCCTTATAGATCGGCTTCGTGAATGAGGCCTACTAACGGTAAGACTAGCATTTAAGTTACATATGTATGTATATATATATATATATATATATATATATATATATATATATTAATCTTATAATATTATAAAGTATAAGGTTGAATTTTAAACTTGTAAAATTCTAGGGTTTGAAATTTAAATAGTTCAAAACTTGAGGGCAAATAATTTAAAATTAAACATTTAAAATAGCAAGTTTTGAACTTTTCAAAACACATAGGATCAAATAGCAAATAATTTCAAATTAAACATTTAATTTAATGATTATCTAAATTTGACCTAATCAATTTTATTTACAAGATAATTCATCAAATAATTTAAATAATCAAATATTATCATATAAGGAATTAATCATTCAAATAATTGGTGATTATCTTTTATTTTGGTAAGGATAAACATATAACAACAATAAAATTCGGATTTTATTAGTCAAAACTTGAGGGCAAATAATTTAAAATAACATCCTATGTGCTCATGCAAACCCTAAAGCTTGGATCTAGGCTTCTCTATTGTACATGCAATTCATCCAAGACTTTCAAACCCTAGATCTAGTGTATATAATTCAAAATTGACATAACAAAACAGATCTAGATGATTACCTCTTCTTCAAAGCTTGAATCTTCTTGTCTTTGGAGCTTAGAGTCACAAATGTCACTCCTCTAATGGCTTACAAACACAACAAGCAAGAGGATGATCTTGGAGAGAGGTTGGAATACCCCAGACCCCTCAACCATCGGGTTGGAATGCCAATACACTATGTGTCCAGTCAACCATCGGGTTAGAATACCCCATGCCCCTCAACCATCGGGTTGGAATGCCAATACATAATGGGTCCTGTCATCCTCGGGATGGAATACCTTCGGTCCCACTCAACCATCGGGTTGGAATGCCCCCTGGTAAGTAGGCTCACGCACAAAGCAGTAAACCCTAGATAATAATACAAAAATTTCATAAAATTATTTATAATTTTTTATATATTAATCTATTTTAGATTAAATAAACATTAGATAATTAAATTTTTAGAAATTATTAATTATATTTTAATGTAAATAATTTTGAATTAATAAACAAAAACTTGGGAAATTATTCAATAAGTCATTATACTTAGTCAAAATACCAAATCACTCCCAAATGTTAATTTATAGCTAAATTTTCTAGGAAATCGAATTTATCCCGAAGATCACGACTTCATGACAACATTGATTGGTTTTACACAAAATAACATCCTATGTGCTCATGCAAACCCTAAAGCTTGGATCTAGGCTTCTCTATTGTACATGCAATTCATCCAAGACTTTCAAACCCTAGATCAAGTGTATATAATTCGAAATTGACATAACAAAACAGATCTAGATGATTACCTCTTCTTCAAAGCTTGAATCTTCTTGTCTTTGGAGCTTAGAGTCACAAATGTCACTCCTCTAATGGCTTACAAACACAACAAGCAAGAGGATGATCTTGGAGAGAGGTTGGAAGCTCTTGAAGTCGGCTCTGGTACTCTTAGAAGTAGGGGTAGCCGATTGAATCCTAAAGGGTCTATTTATACTTGTGTTGTTAGGGTTTCAGTCAAAACCCTAATTGGATAGCTTAGGCCTTAAGCAGTCCAAAGAACCTTCCAGAATAAAGGCCTTGGACGAAATTAGATGGGCTTCCACTCTAATTTTCGTCCACCCCTTAAATTCAAAAGGATTCTCAGCCCAAATGAACTATCACACAATTGACAGTTCCAGTCCCCTTTATTTAATTAATCTCTTTTAGCCACAAAATTAATTTTTAATTAATTCTTGTCTAATATTAATTAAACTATATGATTTCTCCTTTAATATATTATTCATATAACATATTAATAAATCATAATAACCTCTTTATTCATAAATCATCCTATCATGTTGCTTTGGTGAAGGCAACCCAAAAGGACCATGCACAACCGGGTCAAGTACTTACCAAATATAGTTACGGGCTTAGACACTAATCCAACAAACATATCCCGGTTTTCAGAACGACTCGATAACCGCTCGTTAAGGTGAGTGTTACGGCCCCACTTTTACATATTTTTGGGTGGGGGTGGGGGGATACATGACTACTTGTACTATATTATATATACATGTGCCTAAATGCTTTGTTTATACAAACAACATTATTACTTTTATGAAATATAAATCATATAAAAGTATTATTTACTACTCTACTACTTACGGTTTGGGGAATCAGGTTTGAAGGGCCGCATAGGGTTGTTGTATTTCAGAACGGCTTAATTGCTAAAATGATCCTGCCCTCCAGTGTTTCATGTCTGTACATGGTAGTACATGTACTAAGTAATATTTATCATAAAAAATACACATGAATTATCATTATTTTGTGTAAAGACATTTCTAACTTGTGAAATGTTTGTTTAAATACTTATATGTTATGAGTAAACAAAATCGTTTTAAACATCAACTGTAACACCCAGAATCTTGAGGAACAATTGTTGGGAATAATCCCATTTTGAGGATTGCACACGACGTGTTGGAGGAAACAACACGGCGTATCTAGATAAGAAGAAGTGCGGCTTTTATTAAGTCCAACACGGTGTTTTTGTGTTATTACACGGCGTGTTGGCGGCTGGTGGAGAAACCCTAATTTTTAGGGTGTTGCACCCTATATAAGGGCTTTAAGTCCTCTTGGATGGCCTCCTTACCAGACTCCATTGTCACTCAAACCCTAAAATCGATCCCTAAGTATCTTGGTGGTGTTGTTGAGCTAGTAAAAAGCTCTTGGTGCTCATTTTTGGCCTTTATGAAGGAAGAGGAGATCTTGAAGTTGTCTTGCTTGGTGGAAAGACTTTGGATCCAAAATCATCTGCTTTTGTGCAAAATTTCGAAGGTATCAAGTTTGAACCTTGACTTATAGATGTTTAGATCTCCCCATGTTGTGCTTTGTTATGCTTTTGGTCCTTTTTTGGGTAGTTGAGAGAGTGAAGTCATTTTAGGGCTTGTTATTCCAGATCTGAGTTTGTATTGGACTCCTTGAGCATAAAGGTGCAAGCTTTATGAGATAATTGGTTTAATGCATGCATTAATTCACTTATTAAGTCCCTTTTAAGCTTAAGAGCTTCATTTAGGCAAGCATAAATGTAAAGTTGGCAACTTTACGTGGTTTTCCAGCTCAAGGAAGTCAGATCTATGTTTTGGGGCTCTGTCTTCAAGGACTAAGTGCTTATTGGTTAATCCCTTGCATAATCAAGCTTTGGGGTTTGGGTTTTTGCACCTTTTAGTGGTCCCAATGGGTAAAGTTGAAACTTTACCCTTCTAAGTCTCATTTTGGAGCTCTTGGAATCGTAGAAAGTAGCTTAATGTATTAAGATGTTTGAATTGAGGCAAACACGACGTGTTTGCAAGTCAACACAACGTGTTGGCTGAGGTTTTTCTGACTGTTTGGATGATGGCAAAGCACGACGTGTTTGGTCAACATGGACTGTTGACTTTGAGTTTGACCAGAATTTTGACCAAGGGATATTTTGGGCCATGGGAGTTTATTTGGAATTTGGGCTTTTGGACTGATGAATTGGGCCTTGGTTTTGGACCAAGTTATGAAGAGGGTACAAGGGTCTTTTACCCTAGTTTGGACACTTAGTGTGAGTCAGATCCGATTATTGATGGATGGTTAACTTGTAATTGATAGCGCGAGGATTCTTGCAGGCCAGCAACTAGTGATTCTTTCTGTGAGATTCAGCAGTGCGATGTGAGTTTCATCACTAGGTTTAGCGGGTCGAAGGCACCAATGCCATCACATGGTTTATATATTAAGATGCTAGAGGTCTGCGTGACTCTTGCATGTGTTGTGTGATAGTATTTGTAACGACCCAATTTTCGAGTCCAAAAATTTCTTTTTGATTAACTGACTCATAAAAACATTCATAAGAAAATACTGTGAAAACACGTCATCTCATAAATCAAAGCATCATGTCTAAAAACCCAAGTCATAAAATAATACATATCAGAGTACAATCCCAGAAAGCTCCATGCGGAAATCATATGTGTGTGTGTGATGCGATGCTACGCCACCGGCTCCTTCCCCTTAGACGAAGAGGTACCTGAAACGAAAATCAAAACCGTAAGCACAAAGCTTAGTGAGTTCCCCCCCATCATACCACATACCATACAATATCCTCGGTATCTTTCAACCGGTACTCATCGTCGATATCTTTCAACCGGTAATCATCATCGGTATCTTTCAACCGGTAATCATCATCGGTATCTTTCAATCGGTAATCATCATCGGTATCTTTCAACCGGTAGTCATCATCGGTATCTTTCTGATGGGTTTTGAGCATTCTAACACTTCCTAAGTGTACATGCAACCCTAATAACCTTGAATCTATGTTTGTCTAATAATCATGCAAAGTTGAATTCCAAGGTTATATTCCTATCTAGCATACATGGGGAACATTTTTAACTTGAATGAAAGATAGAATAACTTACCTTGTTGTTGATTATGATCCTTGAAACCTTGTGAGCCTAGCACCCCAAGTGTGATGCCTCAAATGCTTCACACAACACCAAATGCAAAGGAGTAAACTTTGAGAGAATCTTACACTTGCAAAATCGGCTCTAGCCCTCTTGTTTCTTATGTGTAGCCTATTTTGGTGGAGAATGGGTTTCTTATATAGTGTTGACACATCTAGGGTTACACCATGTAAACCCTAATGTGTCATGACTCTTCAATTCCATGACCCATGGGTTTGTAACTCCCATGGAGCATCCATGGAGCATCCTATGGGTGGAACCCAACTTGATAATCCATGGAGCCTCTTAGCCCACTATATAAGATATGGAAGATTTACATAATCTACCCATATATTTAATTAGTTATCTTTTGATCACTTAATTAATTCTAAATTAATTCTTGATCAAACTAATTAAATAATATTATTAATATATTAGAACTTATAATATATTAATAAACCATAAGTGTTATTTCTCTCATTTTAGTTTATCCAATTGCATGGTGCCATGCAACCCAAATGGACCATGCCGGGTCGGGTCAAGTACATACCAGAAATAGTTATGGACTTAGACACCTTATCCAACAGTCTCCCACTTGGATAAGTCTAATAACTATAACTGCAATACTTCAGGAACCGATCGGCAATCGTAGCTCTTTCAATGTCTCTCGGAACTGAGAAGATGATGATACGCCATTTAAGATAAGTGATCATATAATCCTCTGTTCTAGATATCAGCCGGACAAATACATGGAACAGTGTCTTACTTTGTGTCCAACAGTTTGTTTCCCGATTTCCGATTTGTTTGACATAGAACTCAATTGAACACATCAACTTAGTTCTGACCGGGCCCGGTACATAGGTCAAAACAAAGTCATCGAGGGGCCCAGATATCAGCTTCTAATCCAAGAAGGAACAGATAAACTTAGACTCATATGTTTGTTCTACTACTCATTGAATTATACACAAGAGCACGTTTTATAACATCGAGTTACCAATGCGTTTTCGTACAATCAATGCATAACCAACTCATAAGTAACAAATCATATTTCTAGGTTTGAAGACTTATATGATATTACCGTCTCACGATCACTCGAGATAAATTCCATGAAGTGATTCCAGTGAGTGTGGGTTGAGTCCAATGCTCAGAACTTATGAGCACTCATGAGTGTTGTAGCCATGTCCAACAACTTAGACCTCTGCAACCAATCATGACAGTCTTGATTCATACCTACTTCCGACATATGACCGACTGTGGAGGTTCGAATAATATGATATACCAAACATAATTATTTTGGAAGTCAAAACATGCAAAAGAAATATAGTAAACGATCGACAAGAGATAGCAACACTTTACTCATAAATAAAACACCTTTTATTCATCATCTAATGTCAATTACACTTTACAAATTTCAAGCTTATCTAACTACTAAATCTAATATCATCCTTCAGCCCTATGCTCCGAGCATGCTGGAGATGCTTAACCCGAGTCAGTCCTTTCGTGAGGGGATCTGCTGGATTCTCATCCGGTGATACCCTCTTTGCCACGAAGAATCCTTCTTCTATTCGATGTCTGATGAAATGGTATTTTCTGTCGATGTGTCTGGATCTCCCATGATCCCTTGGTTCCTTGGCTAAGGCAACGGCACTTTCACTATCACAGAAAATTTCCATTGGCTCTTTAATAGCTGGTACAACTCCAAGGTCTCCAATGAAGTTCTTCAGCCATATCGCCTCCTTTGCTGCCTCGCTAGCTGCTATATACTCTGATTCGCACGTTGAATATGTTGGATTAATGTCTAAGTCCATAACTATAATTGGTAAGACTTGACCCGACCCGACATGGTCCATTTGGGTTGCATGGCATCATGCATTTGGATAGACTATAATGAGAGAAATAACACTTAAGGTTGGTTAATATATTATAAGTTCTAATATATTAATAAGGTTATTTAATTAGTATTGATCAAGAATTAATTTGGAATTAATTAAGTGATCAAAAGGAGACTAATTAAATATATGGGTTGATTGTGTAAATCATTCATTCTTATATATGTGGGCTTGTGATCCAAGATTCCTTATATTGGACTAAGTCCATGGGGTGACCCATGGATACTCCATGGAGGTTAAAATCCATGGAGCATAAGGAATGGGTAAAGTTATGAGTTACATGGTGTAACCCTAATAGCCACCATATAAAAGAATCTCATGGCTCAAGAAATCGTGCACTAATATGTGAGTGTGAGGGCTAGACGATTTCAAGGAGTGTTCAAGTTTCTCTCAAGTTATTCCAAGTGTATTTGGTGTTGTGTGAACCATTTGAGGTGTCACACTTGGGGCACTAGGCACTCAAGCTTCATGAAGACATTCTACATCAAAGAGGTATGTATTCTATCTTGTTATATTTATTATTTTGTATGCTAGATTATGATAATACCTTGGATGTTCATAATTGTATGTATAATAGAGAAAACATAGATCCAAGGTATTTAGGGTTGCATGTACACTTAGGAGTGTTAGAATGCTTATAACCCAACAGTGGTATCAGAGCCTAGGCTTGTTTTCTTGTTATACTTGCAAAAGTAGCTGAAAAAATCGAGTTGGATGCATATATTCGATTGTTTTGGCTGGAATTGGACTAGGAACATTACCCTAAGATGTTTTTGGACTTATAAACTTGTTTTTGATGTGGTAATGTTCATGCTAATCCAATTTCTAAGATAATTGTCATAATTTCAAGATTTGTATTAGTTTGTATGTTCATGCTAATTTCTTGAAGATTGATGATTTGAATTATCTTGTTCTTATGAGGTTCTTAGATTAATAGAAAAGTTGTGTGAAATAGTTGTTTTCAATCTATTTTAATCTAAGAGTTGATTCCAAAGTGTGTTATTGTAACTTGTCCTCAAGTTATATGAAAAGTCACATTTAAGAATCATAAAACTCATAAAAGTTGGCAAAGGTTACAAAATGAAGAGTCTAGTTCTAATTAAATGGTTTTATGACTCCATAACTTGTCCTCAAGTTATGGAGGTTCAAGAGTCTCTTCATTAAATTAAAAAAAAAGTGTAACCTTAATTAGTTCCATAAGTTACAATAAAAAAAGTTATTTTTTTTATTAATTAGTTTAAAGTAGTTTTAATTAAAACTACTTTAAACTCATAAGTTATGGAATTAATTAGTTTTGAATAGTTTCAAAACTTGCCCTCAAGTTTTGGAATTTGAAAAGTTTTCACTTATGAATACTTTAATTCCAAGTTAGCCCTTAGAATTTTAAAAGTTAAAATTCAACCCTTATACTTTATAATATTATAAGTTAATAATATTTATATATATGTATAAGAGTAAAGTCAGTCTTACCGTTAGTAGACCTCATTCACGAAGTCGGTCTATAAGGGGGGTATAAGGTTACTGCCTATAAAATGGCAGTTTAATGGGTGTCCACTCTCACCCACCGCTTCCTTGACTGGTGGAGGGTCGTTAGCCGAACGGGTAGGACAAGGACTATAATTCTCCTTTCATTAAAAGTATTAATGATAAATACTAAGTAACTAAACTCTTATTAATACCCAATCTTAGTTACTTAGGAAAATGTGAATTTGGTGCTAACCCATGAAATTACACTTTGCACTTTGCTTAAGTCGTTAGTGGAGCGTGTGTGGTTAACCGACACACTAACCTGGACTTAACAAGGTAGGCAAAGGGTAACTTAATATTTATCATAGTATCGGTGGAGCGTGAGTGGTTAACCGGCACACTGATTAAGGGGTAAATATTAAGGGTACCAAGTATATTTGCATGGTTATTCACACCTTGTTTTGTGATCCTCGGCATCCCAGTCACAAAACCTGAAGGGCACACTCGAGATTGAAACATGCCTTTGAACAGTTCAATGAATCTCAAAGATCTAGGACTTTCAAATCCAATTAAAACCTAATAAATTATTTCGTTTTTCATGGTGGAAATTGGTGAATCGTCATTCACCTACCTTCAAATATTTTATAGCTTGGATTACGGCATCCCTCTTCTAAGTTATAAAATAGTTTGTTGGGTCCTAGCCTTAATATTTCATATTGGGTGTTATATTAAGGACTTTAAATCAACTATCTTGAATATCTCCCAAAAAGATGTCTGGTCTAGACATTTATGATCTTCCCAAATCTCTTGAAACAAGCTTTCCTAAATGAAGATGATGTCCCATGGATATCATACTTCTTTCACCTCCTCCAATTATTCTCCCTAACCCACAAGTTCCTAAAAAGTTTAAGGTCACTCAAGCCCTATTGGCAAGGCAAGGTCTAGGTGTGATCACATCTTGGAGATGTAGTCACATATTGACAAGCCGGGAGAGTTGGGTGTCAAAGTCTTGAGAAAGTTGGTGGCTCAACTACTTTCTAAGTCACATAGTGAGTTCTTTTGGGAATCCTATGAAACAGACTAAGACAAGACCCTTAATGATCTTATCTATTTGCTAAGATCAACTTCCTAAAACGCTATGGACATTGACAATGATGACATTGGATATCCAGTAAAGCTCTCTCTTCCCAATGGAAAGGGATCGGCCATAGTCAACTCGGTTGACCCAATGGTAAAGAGAGAGGCGAAGTCTGAGATAGTCCCATTATCAAGGGTCCATAGGTAACTATTGCCAAAGGAAGGGGCATTGGTTACGAAGCTGCCAAATTTACCTAAGGATGTTAAAGTCAATAAGTTTGGCTCTACTTTAGGTAAAGTCCATTGTCTAACTCTATTAAGTACATGCTGATTCTGATCGCGAAGATGGATTTCAATCGCATGGTTCGGTGATCAGAATTTTGGGCTATTACTTAAGAGTTATGATATTTATATTGCTTAGGAATAGATAACAACAAGGTTTTCATATGGATTGTAAGGATAAGTTTTTCCGCAAAGTTTTAAAATAAAAGAAAAAGGTTTTGATTTTATTTATTTTAAGTATCCTTACAATGGCATTTGTGAAAAGTTGTTGCTTATAAGATTCCATTGATAGCAATATTGGAAAAATGGATTTGATTCTTTCGGTTGTGGTAGTGTCTAATATTACCAAATAAGGAAAGATTCTCATCACCCAAGGTTCAATTGGACCGAAACTTGGAATCATGCAAGTTGTATAGTATGATGAATGAGAACTTTCAGCTTGGAAAATTAAGACTAATTCCTTATGTGAATAAGGAAAGGACTAAGGGATCGAGTACACATTCTTGTGCACTGGTCAAGTCCACCACAAAAGATCAAGAAGAGTATTCGTCATGATTTACTTAAGCTCAGTAAATATGATTATACTTATAAGTTTAAGTATAAGTCTGTAGCATTGGAGAAGTTTCAATGTGAGACAGAACGAATAAGAAGAATCAAAGTATGGCAGAAAGATAAAAGTTTCTCAAATCTGAAAAGATGGGAGAGTACTTTAGTATCATGTTTATGATCATCTTAATGATTAAGATACCATATAACAATTGGTCCTCTAAAGTCATCTTAGTGCATTCTTATGACTAAGAAGAGTAGTCATGAATTGTTGAAATGGTTAAATCAAAAAGATGAGTCATACTTCGTTCCAAAACAATTCTTAGAGTCATACTCCAAGATTGTAACTTGAGTGACATATCTTAAAGAGGGTTTGTTAACACTAGTCAAATGTAAGAGTAAAAGGTTATCTACTCTTGTACATTTGAAATTGGTAAGTTGTGATGTTTTGGATAAAACAGAGACCAACTTAGGCCAATTGTGTAAAGTGTTAGTCTTGATAAAGAATTCGCACTATCTCTTGAATATTTGACAAGGGAGTCTTATATGTCAAGAGGACAGTGGGAGTCTTAAAGCTCTTGAAAGTTTCAAGACTTAATCAAGAATAAAACCTAAAGTCCTTCACTAGCACACGACTTGAGGTTTATAACCTATCGTGTTGAAATTTTTGTGCCTATTCAAGTTGGCTTTGCATAGGAGTTCTGAGAGTTCTAAATTGGTTGCACAACTACTTGGAAGCAATGGCAGGCACCTGAGCTGCCAAATGACAAGAATTTAAGATTGCACAAGTTTAATCAATATGAGTTTGGATTTGTCTAACCTTGTCTTGTGATTATGGTTTTGACAAATTCACATGGATAAGAACACATACACTATTAAATCTAAGTGTCATAAGGTTTCTCTCCGATTCATGAAAATGATGGTGAGGAAACACTTTCATTAAGTAGATTTTAGCTAGATAGCAATTGTGATATTTGCATTCTCAAAGTCGTTAGTAGAGCGTGTGTGGTTTACCGGCACACTAACATGGACTTGTGAGAAGTGGCAAAGGTCTAAACAATTGAGACTATGATTACGGCATCCCTTTTCATAGTTCTAAAATTGTTTAGACACACATGTGAGCTATCTAAGAGAGGTGTATGATTTTGATAAAGTTTTATCAAAACAATCTAGTATCAGAAATCTGAACTTTGGTAAGAAAGTCAGCTGATTTCTGAGTACATGTCAAAGCTAGTGGGAGCATAAGTGTTATGCTAATAATCATCATGTTAGTGGGAGCATGATAATTATGACAAAGGTTGCAAGTTAGCAATGTTAATTATAGAAAACAAAAGTTTCAATTCGTGAGGTTGCAGGGGTTGAAAAAGTTGTTTTGCTATAATTAAGGGAGAGGAAATTATACTTCATTTCAATTCTAAAAGCTTAGATTGAGATTTTAATCGTATTTAATCAAGGATATATATATATGAATTTCATGTTGGAATGGCTCAACATAAGGAAATTCTATATATGGGTCCATTATTTGCGTTCTAAAATTCGATTATGATTACGACATCCCTTTTCATAATCTAAATTTTGAGAAATTGGCAAATTGAAATGGAAATATTATAGCAAAAGACTGGTTTAGTCTTTATGTGAGACATCATGAATCGTGTCCCATATGCTTCAGATATAGGATCGATTACATGTGCTATATTCATCCTTTCTAAAATTTTCCAAATGCCTGGGGCATTATGAAGGGAAAAGGTCTAGAATTGGATATGACTAAAATGATTAAGCAATTGTCGAGGACAATCTAAGGTTTACCAAAGATTGGTTGCTCAAGGACAGTTGGAAGTATAATGTTAATTCTGGAAGGACCATATTGACATAATCTGTAAGGAGGCAACTCTTGTTCAGAAGTGATAGTCAAAATGGAATATGGAAATGTTTCAAAGTTAGAAATTATTCAATCTGTGTAAGATTAGGAAACTTAATGAAAGAAGGATGTTTCCAAGGAGCTGATCTCCTTTGGAATGCTCTGTAATGATTGTTGTCAAGTCTTTCTGACTTTGTGCATAATCATTAAGAGGATCAATGCATATAAGTTTAGAATCTAACAGATTTCAGTAAATGACATGAATTTGGCATTCTTGCATTTGCAGTAAGGATTTGGGACTGTGAAAAGAGGATCATTGGAGTGATGTTCAATTGATCTATTTTACAAAGTAAAGATCATAGACAAACATAGTATGCATACTTGGTGTATGGCATGACTAGTGTTTAGAAAACATAGTGTCCATGCTTGGAGCATGGGACAACTATTGTTTTAAATTCAAGTATAAAGTTGATAAAACCGAAACAATGAATAATGAGTAATCAGTATGGTGATAAATAAAAGTGTTTATTTATATTCACAGGGTTTGATACCATATTTGATTCATTTATTCTTGTGTTTCACTTTGCATGTTTTGACTTCCAGAATAACTAAGTCGCTCTTCCTGAATGATTAAGTTATTCAAACCATCCACAGTCGGTCATATGTTGGAAGTAGATATGAATCAAGACTGTCATGGGTTGGTTTGTAGAGGTCCAAGTTGGTGGACAAAGTGGTGCTACAACACTCATGAGTGCTCATAAGTTCTGAGTATTGGATTCAACCCGCGCTCATTTGAATCACTTCATGGATTTTATCACGAGTGATCATGAGACGATAATATCTTATATTCTTCAAACCTAGAGATATGAGTTGTTACTATGAGTTGGTTATACATTGATTGCACGAAAACGCATTGGTAACTCGATGTTATAAAACGTGCCTTTGTGTATGATTCAACAAGTAGTAGAACAAGCCATATGAGTCGAAGTTTATCCATTCCTTTTACCTTCGGGATAAAAACGATATCTGTGGGCCCCTCGATGATTTAAAGATGATACATGTGAGTGCTTGGCCAAGCCAGGACTGATTTGATTTGTTCAATCAGTCAGTCATCATGAATCGGAAATCGGGAAACAACAAATGGACAGAGAGAATGATTGATAATCCATGTCTCAGTCCATATGATATCTAGAATAGAGGAATATATGATCCCTTATCTAATGGACAAGTCATTGACAAAGGTCAGAGTTCATCGACAAGGTCAGAGTTCGACAGAAGCTTTTGAGAGCTACGATTGCTGATCGGTTCCTGAAGTCATACGCAATAATAGTTTTAGACTTATCCAAGTGGGAGACTGTTGGATTAATGTCTAAGTCCATAACTATAATTGGTAAGACTTGACCCGACCCAGCATGGTCCATTTGGGTTGCATGGCATCATGCATTTGGATAGACTATAATGAGAGAAATAACACTTAAGGTTGGTTAATATATTATAAGTTCTAATATATTAATAAGGTTATTTAATTAGTATTGATCAAGAATTAATTTGGAATTAATTAAGTGATCAAAAGGAGACTAATTAAATATATGGGTTGATTGTGTAAATCATTCATTCTTATATATGTGGGCTTGTGATCCAAGATTCCTTATGTTGGACTAAGTCCATGGGGTGACCCATGGATACTCCATGGAGGTTAAAATCCATGGAGCATAAGGAATGGGTAAAGTTATGAGTTACATAGTGTAACCCTAATAGCCACCATATAAAAGAATCCCATGGCTCAAGAAATCGTGCACTAATGTGTGAGTGTGAGGGCTAGAAGATTTCAAGGAGTGTTCAAGTTTCTCTCAAGTTATTCCAAGTGTATTTGGTGTTGTGTGAACCATTTGAGGTGTCACACTTGGGGCACTAGGCACTCAAGCTTCATGAAGACATTCTACATCAAAGAGGTATGTATTCTATCTTGTTATATTTATTATTTTGTATGCTAGATTAGGATAATACCTTGGATGTTCATAATTGTATGTATAATAGAGAAAACATAGATCCAAGGTATTTAGGGTTGCATGTACACTTAGGAGTGTTAGAATGCTCATAACCCAACAGTGGTATCAGAGCCTAGGCTTGTTTTCTTGTTATACTTGCAAAAGTAGCTGAAAAATCGAGTTGGATGCATATATTCGATTGTTTTGGCTGGAATTGGACTAGGAACATTACCCTAAGATGTTTTTGGACTTATAAACTTGTTTTTGATGTAGTAATGTTCATGCTAATCCAATTTCTAAGATAATTGTCATAATTTCAATATTTGTATTAGTTTGTATGTTCATGCTAATTTCTTGAAGATTGATGATTTGAATTATCTTGTTCTTATGAGGTTCTTAGATTAATAGAAAAGTTGTGTGAAATAGTTGTTTTCAATCCATTTTAATCTAAGAGTTGATTCCAAAGTGTGTTTTTGTAACTTGTCCTCAAGTTAGATGAAAAGTCACATTTAAGAATCATAAAACTCATAAAAGTTGGCAAAGGTTACAAAATGAAGAGTCTCTTCATTAAATTAAAAAAAAAGTGTAACCTTAATTAGTTCCATAAGTTACAATAAAAAAAAAGGTTATTTTTTTTTATTAATTAGTTTAAAGTCTTCCATAACTTATCCTCAAGTTATGGAACTTGAAGAGTTTTTTTAATTAAAGTAGTTTTTTTTAATTAAAACTACTTTAAACTCATAAGTTATGGAATTAATTAGTTTTGAATAGTTTCAAAACTTGCCCTCAAGTTTTGGAATTTGAAAAGTTTTCACTTATGAATACTTTAATTCCAAGTTAGCCCTTAGAATTTTAAAAGTTAAAATTCAACCCTTATACTTTATAATATTATAAGTTAATAATATTTATATATATGTATAAGAGTAAAGTCAGTCTTACCGTTAGTAGGCCTCATTCACGAAGCCGGTCTATAAGGGGGGGGGGTATAAGGTTACTGCCTATAAAATGGCAGTTTAATGGGTGTCCACTCTCACCCACCGCTTCCTTGACTGGTGGAGGGTCGTTAGCCGAACGGGTAGGACAAGGACTATAATTCTCCTTTCATTAAAAGTATTAATGATAAATACTAAGTAACTAAACTCTTATTAATACCCAATCTTAGTTACTTAGGAAAATGTGAATTTGGTGCTAACCCATGAAATTACACTTTGCACTTTGCTTTAGTCGTTAGTGGAGCGTGTGTGGTTAACCGGCACACTAACCTGGACTTAACAAGGTAGGCAAAGGGTAACTTAATATTTATCATAGTATCGGTGGAGCGTGTGTGGTTAACCAGCACACTGATTAAGGGGTAAATATTAAGGGTACCAAGTATATTTGCATGGTTATTCACACCTTGTTTTGTGATCCTCGGCATCCCAGTCACAAAACCTGAAGGGCACACTCGAGATTGAAACATGCCTTTGAACAGTTCAATGAATCTCAAAGATCTAGGACTTTCAAATCCAATTAAAACCTAATAAATTATTTTGTTTTTCATGGTGGAAATTGGTGAATCGTCATTCACCTACCTTCAAATATTTTATAGCTTGGATTACGGCATCCCTCTTCTAAGTTATAAAATAGTTTGTTGGGTCCTAGCCTTAATATTTCATATTGGGTGTCATATTAAGGACTTTAAATCAACTATCTTGAATATCTCCCAAAAAGATGTCTGGTCTAGACATTTATGATCTTCCCAAATCTCTTGAAACAAGCTTTCCTAAATGAAGATGATGTCCCATGGATATCATACTTCTTTCACCTCCTCCAATTATTCTCCCTAACCCACAAGTTCCTAAAAAGTTTAAGGTCACTCAAGCCCTATTGGCAAGGCAAGGTCTAGGTGTGATCACATCTTGGAGATGTAGTCACATATTGACAAGCCGGGAGAGTTGGGTGTCAAAGTCTTGAGAAAGTTGGTGGCTCAACTACTTTGTAAGTCACATAGTGAGTTCTTTTGGGAATCCTATGAAACAGACTAAGACAAGACCCTTAATGATCTTATCTATTTGCTAAGATCAACTTCCTAAAACGCTATGGACATTGACAATGATGCCATTCGATATCCAGTAAAGCTCTCTCTTCCCAATGGAAAGGGATCGGCCATAGTCAACTCTGTTGACCCAATGGTAAAGAGAGAGAGGCGAAGTCTGAGATAGTCCCATTATCAAGGATCCATAGGTAACTATTGCCAAAGGAAGGGGCATTGGTTACGAAGCTGCCAAATTTACCTAAGGATGTTAAAGTCAATAAGTTTGGCTCTACTTCAGGTAAAGTCCATTGTCTAACTCTATTAAGTACATGCTGATTCTGATCGCGAAGATGGATTTCAATCGCATGGTTCGGTGATCAGAATTTTGGGCTATTACTTAAGACTTATGATATTTATATTGCTTAGGAATAGATAACAACAAGGTTTTCATATGGATTGTAAGGATAAGTTTTTCCGCAAAGTTTTAAAATAAAAGAAAAAAAGGTTTTGATTTTATTTATTTTAAGTATCCTTACAATGGCATTTGTGAAAAGTTGTTGCTTATAAGATTCCATTGATAGCAATATTGGAAAAATGGATTTGATTCTTTCGGTTGTGGTAGTGTCTAATATTACCAAATAAGGAAAGATTCTCATCACCCAAGGTTCAATTGGACCGAAACTTGGAATCATGCAAGTTGTATAGTATGATGAATGAGAACTTTCAGCTTGGAAAATTAAGACTAATTCCTTATGTGAATAAGGAAAGGACTAAGGGATCGAGTACACATTCTTGTGCACTGGTCAAGTCCACCATAAAAGATCAAGAAGACTATTCGTCATGATTTACTTAAGTTCAGTAAATATGGTTATACTTATAAGTTTAAGTATAAGTCTGTAGCATTGGAGAAGTTTCAATATGAGACAGAACGAATAAGAAGAATCAAAGTATGGCAGAAAGATAAAAGTTTCTCAAATCTGAAAAGATGGGAGAGTACTTTAGTATCATGTTTATGATCATCTTAATGATTAAGATACCATATCACAATTGGTCCTCTAAAGTCAAAAAGATACCGGGAGAGTTGGGTGTCAAAGTCTTGACAATGTTATAAAACGTGCCTTTGTGTATGATTCAACAAGTAGTAGAACAAGCCATATGAGTCGAAGTTTATCCATTCCTTTTACCTTCGGGATAAAAACGATATCTGTGGGCCCCTCGATGATTTAAAGATGATACATGTGAGTGCTTGGCCAAGCCAGGACTGATTTGATTTGTTCAATCAGTCAGTCATCATGAATCGGAAATCGGGAAACAACAAATGGACAGAGAGAATGATTGATAATCCATGTCTCAGTCCATATGATATCTAGAATGGAGGAATATATGATCCCTTATCTAATGGACAAGTCATTGACAAAGGTCAGAGTTCATCGACAAGGTCAGAGTTCGACAGAAGCTTTTGAGAGCTACGATTGCTGATCGGTTCCTGAAGTCATACGCAATAATAGTTTTAAACTTATCCAAGTGGGAGACTGTTGGATTAATGTCTAAGTCCATAACTATAATTGGTAAGACTTGACCCGACCCGGCATGGTCCATTTGGGTTGCATGGCATCATGCATTTGGATAGACTATAATGAGAGAAATAACACTTAAGGTTGGTTAATATATTATAAGTTCTAATATATTAATAAGGTTATTTAATTAGTATTGATCAAGAATTAATTTGGAATTAATTAAGTGATCAAAAGGAGACTAATTAAATATATGGGTTGATTGTGTAAATCATTCATTCTTATATATGTGGGCTTGTGATCCAAGATTCCTTATATTGGACTAAGTCCATGGGGTGACCCATGGATACTCCATGGAGGTTAAAATCCATGGAGCATAAGGAATGGGTAAAGTTATGAGTTACATGGTGTAACCCTAATAGCCACCATATAAAAGAATCCCATGGCTCAAGAAATCATGCACTAATGTGTGAGTGTGAGGGCTAGACGATTTCAAGGAGTGTTCAAGTTTCTCTCAAGTTATTCCAAGTGTATTTGGTGTTGTGTGAACCATTTGAGGTGTCACACTTGGGGCACTAGGCACTCAAGCTTCATGAAGACATTCTACATCAAAGAGGTATGTATTCTATCTTGTTATATTTATTATTTTGTATGCTAGATTAGGATAATACCTTGGATGTTCATAATTGTATGTATAATAGAGAAAACATAGATCCAAGGTATTTAGGGTTGCATGTACACTTAGGAGTGTTAGAATGCTCATAACCCAACAGAATCAGCCACTGTCTCTTGCTTGGAACTCTTCCAAGAAATTGCTCCTCCATTTAAGGTAAAGACCCAGCCTGACTGAGAGCGGAAATTATCCCTATCAGTCTGAAAGCTAGCATCACTATACCCTACAACTCTCAAGTCTTCACTCCCACCGAGGGTAAGGACCCAGTCCTTAGTCCTCCGTAGGTACTTGAGGATATTCTTTACCGCAGTCCAGTGTGCCTTGCCAGGGTTCCCCTGATACCTGCTAACCATGCTCAAAGCAAAGGCTACATCAGGTCGAGTACACGTCATAGCATACATGATCGATCCTACAGCCGAAGCATAAGGTATTCGACTCATTTCTGCTATCTCAGCCTCAGTACTAGGGCTTTGTGTCTTACTCAATCTGGCATTACTCTGGATGGGTAACTCTCCTTTCTTGGAGTCCTGCATGCCGAATCTCTTCAACACCTTATCCAAGTAAGTACTCTGACTAAGTCCAATTAGTCTTTTACTCCGGTCTCTCAAGATCCTTATCCCTAGAATATAGACAGCTTCTCCTAGGTCCTTCATAGAGAAACACTTCCCAAGCCAGGACTTAACTTCCTGCAGAGTTGGGATGTCATTTCCTATGAGTAGTATGTCATCCACATACAATACCAAAAAGCTAACTATACTCCCACTAGCCTTGACATATACACAAGATTCATCTTCACTCCTAGAAAAGCCAAATTCTTTGACTTTCTCATCAAAGCAAAGATTCCATCTGCGAGGTGCTTGCTTTAACCCATAAATGGATTTCCCAAGCTTAAACACTTTATTAGGGTACTCTGTATTGACAAAACCCTCTGGCTGACTCATGTAAACATCCTCAGCCAACTTTCCATTAAGGAAAGCGGTTTTGACATCCATTTGCCATATTTCATAGTCATGAAATGCAGCTATGGCTAACAGAACCCTAATAGACTTAATCTTGGCCACTGGAGAAAAGGTCTCATCATAATCAACTCCCGGAGTTTGTGAGAAACCCTTTGCAACCAGTCGTGCCTTATAAGTGTATACATTACCATCCATGTCGGTCTTCTTCTTGAAGATCCATTTGCACCCTATAGTCTTACGACCTGGTACATTCTCAACCAAGTTCCAAACTTGATTGTCATACATGGACTGTATCTCGCTGTCCATTGCCTCTTTCCACTTGGCTGAATCAGGGCCTGCCATGGCTTCCGCGTAACTGTTAGGTTCATCCAGACCTGTCAGTGTCTCATCACTGATAAGTGTATCACCTTCCGCAGTAATATGGAATCCATAGTAATGCTCAGGTGCATTCCTAACCCTTGTGGAACGCCTCAGAGGTACAGACTTGTCAATTGGCTCAACAGAAGTTTCCTCCTCAAGTTGAGTGCTAGGGTTTGAAGTTCCTTCACCACTTGAATCTTGAATTTCTTCAAGGTCAACTTGCCTCCCACTGTCTCCTTGGCTTATGAACTCTCTCTCTCGAAAGAAAGCCCTCCTAGCTACAAAGACCACATTCTCACTAGGTCTGTAGAAGAGGTAACCAAAGGATTTCTGTGGGTAGCCGATGAAAATACACCTCTCACTTCGAGGTTCGAGCTTATCATGAGTCTCGCGTCTCACGAAAGCCTCGCAACCCCAAATCTTAATGTGGTCTAGTTTGGGTACTTTACCAGTCCACATCTCATGAGGAGTTTTGGCAACTTTCTTTGTGGGAACTAGATTAAGGATATGGGCGGCAGTCTCTAAGGCATACCCCCAAAATGAGATTGGTAGCGAAGCTCGACTCATCATGGAACGAACCATATCCAACAAGATTCGATTACGCCTCTCAGCTACACCATTCAACTGCGGTGTCCTGGGAGGTGCCAATTGTGAGATAATCCCACATTCCCTAAGATAGTCGAGGAACTCTGAACTAAGATACTCACCACCTCGATCGGATCGAAGCATCTTAATGTTCCTGCCCAATTGATTCTCGACTTCCTGTTTAAACTCTTTAAACCTCTCAAAAGTCTCTGACTTATGCTTGATTAAGTAGACATATCCATATCTACTGTAATCATCAGTAAAAGTCAAATAATAACGATTAGCATCCCTTGTGGCATGTTTGAAGGGCCTACACACATCCGTGTGTATAAGATCCAACAAACCTTCACCCCTCTCACAAGAACCTGTGAAGGGTGACTTTGTCATTTTTCCACGTAAGCATGATTCGCAACTATCATCTGACTTTAGGTCAAATGACTCCAATACTCCATCCTTTTGGAGTTGGCCTATGCGTTTCTTGCTTATATGTCCAAGACGACAATGCCATAATGATGCTTTATCCAAGTTATTATCATTAACAGAATCAATACACAATACATTATTTCCTAAGTTATCAACCACAGATACAGTTTCATACACACCATCACAAGGTAATGCTTTAAAATAAAGAACATTATTAAAGAAAGCATTAATCGAACCAACTTCATTATCAAATGAAAAGGTGAAACCTTGTTTATACAATGCATGAAAGGAAATAATATTTCTTGCCATTTCTGGCGAATAACAACATTTATTCAAATCTAAACTAAACCCACTACTTAGCGATAAAGTATAAACTCCAATCTTGGTGACAGGTAAAGCTTTCCTATTCCCCATGATTAAGTTTATTCTTCCATGCTCCACATTCTCACTTTTTCTTAGTCCCTGCAAATCAGAACAGATATGAATACCACAACCGGTATCAAGGACCCAAGAGTTAGAATGGGGTGAGTTATTAGATAAGATAGTGTAAATACCTGCATGGTTGGGTTTAACTTTCCCATCCTTCACATCTTGCTGGTACTTTGGGCAGTTCCGCTTCCAATGTGACTTTTCATGGCAATAGAAGCATTCAGCCTCTTTAGGGTCAGAAGAAGGAGTGACAAAACCTTTCTTGGTTCCACTTGAAGAAGAGCCATCAAGGGTCCTAGCCTTGGTACCCTTCGAAGAGCTCTTCCTCTTCTTCCCTCTACCTTTCCCGATTGCCAAAACCGGGGCGGAGTTTGGAGTAGGAGTGTTAACAACCGACTTACCTTTAAGACCTGTTTCTGCAGTCTTGAGGAGTCCCTGAAGTTTGCTGAGTGTGACATCTTCCTTATTCATGTGATATGTCATGCGGAATTGATCATAGCACGATGGTAAGGAGTGCAAAATGATATCTATTGCAAGCTCCTCAGGGAAGTTCACATTAAGCTTCAGCAACCGATCCACATACCTTTGCATTTTCTGCATGTGGCTCGTGAAGGATTCCCCATCCTTCATCATGGTTGTTATGATAAAGCATATGATTTCATACCTCTCTTGTCGTGCACTTTGATGGTATCTTTCTATCAGATCTTGGTGCATTTCAAAAGGGTAGAAGTCCTCATAGGACTTTTGGAGTTCCGTTGTCATGGTGGCCAACATGATGCATGCCACTTTTGTAGCATCCCTTTCATGTGCCCGGAAGTCAGCGATCTCCTGGGGAGTTGCAGTGGTCTCATCAATCTCCTTAAGCTCCTTGTCAAGGACATATTCTTTGTCCTCGTAGCGGGTAATCATCCTGATGTTTCTGATCCATTCATTGAAGTTGGATCCATCAAAAGTGACTTTCCCACACAAGTTCATAAGGGTAAAGGAGCCATTAGGATTAGAGCCAGAAGCAGCATTGTTTGAAGACATCTGAAAGAAGAGAACAAGATTAGTTTAGATATTAAGAGAGTCCTTAATAAAACACCCAAATGTAATATTAAGGCTAGGATCCAATCACAATATATTATAACTTAGAAGAGGTATGTCGTAATCCAAGCTATAACATATTTGAAAGGTAGGTGAATGACGATTCACCAATTTCCACCATGAAAAACGAAATATAAATATTAGGTTTTTAATTGGTTCTTAGAAATTCCTAGATTCTTTTGAGATTCAATGAACTTTTCAAAGGCATGTTTCAATCTCGAGTGTGCCCTCCAAGTTTTGTGACTGGGATACCGAGGATCACAAAACGAGGTGTGAAGTAACCATGCAAATCACTTGGTACACTCAATGTTTATTACTCAATCGATGTGCCGGTTAACCACACGAGCTCCACCGACCTATAATAAACTTTAAGTCACCCTTTACCTACCTTGTTAAGTCCAAGTTAGTGTGCCGGTTAACCACACGAGCTCCACTAACGACTTAAACAAAGTGTAAAGTGTAATTTCATGGATTAGCACCTTATTCACATTTTCCTAAAGTAACTAAGATTGGGAATTTAATAAAAGCATTTAGTTACTTTATAATATTCATCATACTTTTAATGAGAATTTATAAGTCCTTGTCCTACCCGTTCGGCTAACGACCCTCCACCGATCAAGGAAACGGTGGGTGAGAGTGGACACCCATTAAGTTGCCATTTTATAGGCAACAACCTTATACCCCCCTTATAGACCGGCTTCGTGAATGAGGCGTACTAGCGGTAAGACGACTTGACGTTATACATATATATATTAGTAACTTATAATATTATAAAGTATAAGGGTTGAATTTTAACTTTTAAAATTCTAAGGGTTGGAACTAAAGTTTTAATCAAGACTTTACATGTTCCAAAACTTGAGGGCAAGTTTTGTAAACTTCCAAAACTTTTCATTTCTTATAACTTATGAATTAATTGAGTAATAAAAATGAAGACTCTTCATTTTTATAACTCTTGTGTTCTTTTAATGGCTTTAATAAAAGTGAGACTTTTGGTTTTCCATAACTTGAGGACAAGTTATGGACTCCATTAAAACACATTATGATCATGAATTAAACTACCATGAACATGAATATGAACACTTTCAAGAATCAAAAAATTACACTTAAAAAAAACTTGTAATTTTAATAATTGCCATTGTAAATGGATTAGCATAAACATTACACCATCTAAAACAAGCTTTAAAACATCAAAACAGTTTAGGGTAATGTTTCTAGTCCATTTCCAGCAACAAATGTGCAAACTTTCATACGAGCAGAAAACAGAAAAACGATTTTTTTCAAGCTGTTTGCACACAAAAAAAAAACAACAAACAAACCTAGGCTCTGATACCACTGATGGGTTTTGAGCATTCTAACACTTCCTAAGTGTACATGCAACCCTAATAACCTTGAATCTATGTTTGTCTAATAATCATGCAAAGTTGAATTCCAAGGTTATATTCCTATCTAGCATACATGGGGAACATTTTTAACTTGAATGAAAGATAGAATAACTTACCTTGTTGTTGATTATGATCCTTGAAACCTTGTGAGCCTAGCACCCCAAGTGTGATGCCTCAAATGCTTCACACAACACCAAATGCAAAGGAGTAAACTTTGAGAGAATCTTACACTTGCAAAATCGGCTCTAGCCCTCTTGTTTCTTATGTGTAGCCTATTTTGGTGGAGAATGGGTTTCTTATATAGTGTTGACACATCTAGGGTTACACCATGTAAACCCTAATGTGTCATGACTCTTCAATTCCATGACCCATGGGTTTGTAACTCCCATGGAGCATCCATGGAGCATCCTATGGGTGGAACCCAACTTGATAATCCATGGAGCCTCTTAGCCCACTATATAAGATATGGAAGATTTACATAATCTACCCATATATTTAATTAGTTATCTTTTGATCACTTAATTAATTCTAAATTAATTCTTGATCAAACTAATTAAATAATATTATTAATATATTAGAACTTATAATATATTAATAAACCATAAGTGTTATTTCTCTCATTTTAGTTTATCCAATTGCATGGTGCCATGCAACCCAAATGGACCATGCCGGGTCGGGTCAAGTACATACCAGAAATAGTTATGGACTTAGACACCTTATCCAACACTTTCAACTGGTAACTGTCGTCGGTATCTTTCAACCGGTAACTGGGGACTATTCCACCCCTACCACTAGCATACAATCAACAAGATATAAACATACAGTCACGTAACATATCATACAAATAAACTCATGACCAAAGCATGTAACCAGACCAAGATAATTATCACAAAGACAATCATCTTCTAAATACTCCTCTTTGGTGGGCCGACATTGTGGCCTTAGACCCACCCCTACTGGAAGGTAACTCACCTCGTACGAGAAGCTGCTGATAATCTGTGTAGGAAACCTCCATCCGCTGTTGCTCCGGAAATCCTCCGGCTACAACCCCCACAAAACACTCAGTTAGAAACTGATATCTACTCTTAGGGTAAAATGACCATTTTACCCCAACCAAGTCCAAGTCAAAGTCAACTTCCAGTTGACCCGACTCGCCGAGTTGGGCCGTCAACTCGTCGAGTCCCTTCCCTTTACTCGACCTTATCCACGACTTGACTCGTCGAGTTTGGCGATGACTCGACGAGTTCCCATTCCTTACGAACATCAATGAACCTTCATCCGACTCGCCGAGTCGGATGAACACTCGCCGAGTTCACCTTCAACTGATGAACAAGTCCTGACCTTGACTCGCCGAGTTCACCTTCAAACATAAGGAGATTGCCTTGGACTCGCCGAGTCTGTTCTAGCACTCGTCGAGTCCCATGAACTCCAGGTCTAAAATTAAGTCCAATGCGTTGGGTCACTCTTTCTGTCCTGCTACAACCCTTCTAACACCCAACTGAGTCCTTTTGACCCTCAACAGATATGGGACTCAAAGCCTCGGACTCGTCGAGTCCCATGAACGGACTCGCCGAGTCGATAACGTCCACTACCAAAATCCTCGATTTCTGATGTACAACACTTGACCAAAAGATAGATCTACGCTCCTCCAATCGTTCTAGCACGTAAAGTTACAAACTTTACGTGCATGCATGGGACTTTGAGCTCAAAAGGACGTAAAATAAGCTCTTATGATGCATGGGACCTTTCTTGGGTGGAAAAGCAACCCAAATCTGCCTTGTGACTCTTCCCAAGTGCTAGATCCGAAGCCTTGACCCCCAACCATGTTTGCAATCATGGTTGGTTACCAAAATGGCTTATAAAAGCCCTAAATCTCCCCAAAAGGGATCTATAAAATGAAAGAGCAAGGTTATAGCTTTATACCTCCAATGGACTGTAGAAGATGCACAAACTCGGTTTCCCCTGGTCTTCACTTGTTTCCTCAAGCCTTTCCCTTCCTCCTTATGGTCCCAACTAGCACGATCCAACAAAATGCTTTAGCTCTTCTCAGAAACGGCTAGGGTTTGATTATGGGGAGTTCTGGAAGCATTGGGGACGAAAAGGAGGCTGAATAAGTGGTTTAAATAGGGTGCAAACCCTCAGATTAGGGTTTTGTCCAAACAGGGCCTACTCGTCGAGTCCGGGACTCGACTCGACGAGTCCATCACTTAAATCCCGCGTCTCATCCCGCTTCTACTCGGCGAGTTGGGCCTTCAACTCGCCGAGTCCCAGGCCAAAAATCCAAAATCACTTAAATAAAATACATACCAGGAACCAGGTGCTACAAATCTCCCCCACTTATTTTAGACTTCGTCCTCGAAGTCTGCTGCTCGATCCTGGAATAGCTCTGGGTAATGCTCTATCATCTCATCTACCGGCTCCCAGGTCCATTCTGAGCCCTTCCGGTGCTGCCATTGCACCTTCACGAGCTTTACCCTCTTGTTCCTCAGATCCTTCGACTTCCGGTCGAGAATCGCTACAGGCCGCTCAATGTAATTCAGGCTGTCATCGACCTGAATATCCTCCAATGGTACCACAGCCGAGTCGTCCACCAGACATTTCTGTAGCTGGGAGACATGAAAAGTGCTATGAATCTGACTGAGTTCGGCTGGCAGATCCAACCTATATGCCACCTTGCCCACCCGGGCTATAACCCTGAAGGGTCCAATATACCTGGGGCCCAACTTGCCCCGTTTCCTGAATCGGATGACGCCCTTCCATGGCGACACCTTCAGGAGAACCATATCCCCAACCTGAAACTCCAGGTCCGATCGACGCTTGTCGGCATAACTTTTCTGCCGACTCTGAGCAGTCTGAAGTCTGCTCCGAACCTGCTGAATCCTCTCTGTCGTCTTGAGCACCACTTCAGTGCTCCCCATGATCCTCTGGCCAACCTCACCCCAACATATCGGGGTTCTGCACTTCCTCCCGTATAACATCTCGAAGGGAGGACGGTCAATACTCGCATGATAGCTATTATTATACGAGAACTCCGCCAACGGAAGGTAGGTATCCCAGCTACCTCCGAAGTCTAAAACACATGCCCGCAGCATATCCTCTAATGTCTGGATGGTCGGCTCGCTCTGACCATCCGTCTGAGGGTGAAAGGCGGTGCTAAAATGCAGAAGAGTACCCAATTCGTCATGAAACTTCTTCCAAAACCTAGAAGTGAACCGCACATCCATGTCTGAAATCACCGATACTGGCACGCCGTGCCGCGCCACTACCTCCCTGATATAGATATCGGCCAAACTTTCGGCCGAAATACTTTCCTGAATCGGGATAAAATGGGCGCTCTTGGTCAATCGAGCGACGATGACCCAAATCAAATCCACTCCCGGCGCGGTCCTGGGAAGCTTTGTGATAAAATCCATCGTAATGTCTTCCCATTTCCGCAGTGGGATATCCAACGACTGCATCTTGCCATGTGGCCTCTGGTGCTCGGCTTTGACCTTCCTGCAGGTCAAGCACCGCTCCACATACCATGCTACGTCCCGCTTCATGCAGGGCCACCAATAATCAGGACGAAGATCTCTATACATCTTCTTCGCTCCTGGATGGATAGAAAATCTGGATTTGTGTGCCTCCTCCATCAGGATCTGGCGCACGCCTCCATGATAAGGGACCCACACCCTATGGTGAAGAGTCAATAACCCTCGACTATCATAGTCGAAGGAGGAAACCTGCCCCACAATCCGCTCGCTCTTCCGATGTTCCTTCTTCATGGCCTCCTGCTGGGCCTCCCGAATCTGCTCCAACAGTGGAGTCACCACTGTCATCCTCAGACGGATATCCCTGATCGGCACTGCCTTACGGCTAAGCACGTCGGCCACCACATTGGCCTTCCCCGGGTGGTAAAGGATCTCGCAATCGTAATCCTTCACCACGTCCAACCACCGACGCTGCCTCATGTTTAGATTCGGCTGATCCATGAGGTACCTCAAACTCTTATGGTCCGTATATATGGTACAACGAACACCATAGAGGTAATGACGCCAAATCTTGAGGGCGAATACCACAGCCCCCAGCTCCAAATCATGTGTCGGGTAGTTCTCCTCGTGAGGCTTCAGCTGCCTTGAAGCGTAAGCAATGACATGCCCTCTCTGCATCAATACTGCGCCCAAACCTGAGATGGACGCATCACAGTATATACAACAAAATCCTCCATGCCCTCTGGCAGGGCTAAGATTGGCGCCTTGCACAATCTCTGTCTTAGTGTCTCAAATGCGGCCTGCTGCTCAGGCCCCCAGCGAAAGACCACGGCTTTCCTCGTCAGCCTGGTCAGGGGCATGACTCTCTTGGAGAAGTCCTGAATGAATCTCCGATAATAGCCTGCCAATCCCAGAAAGCTCCGAATCTCATATGGAGACCTCGGAACCTCCCATCTCATCACGGCCTCCACCTTGGCTGGATCTACCGAAATCCCGTTCTGGTTGACAAGGTGCCCAAGAAACTGCACCTCGCGCAACCAGAACTCACACTTGGAGAACTTAGCATACAAGCTCTCCCTCCTCAAAGTCTCCAACACCTCTCGCAGATGCTCCTCATGCTGCTCTCGCGTCTTGGAGTAAACCAAGATGTCATCAATAAACACTATCACAGACCGGTCTAACATCAGTCTACACACGCGGTTCATGAGGTCCATGAACGCGGCAGGAGCATTGGTGAGCCCGAAAGGCATCACCACAAACTCATAGTGGCCATAGCGCGTCCAGAACGTAGTCTTCTGTGCATCCTCCTCTCTGACCCTCATTTGATGATACCCTGATCGCAAATCAATCTTGGAGAACCAAGATGCTCCCTGTAGCTGGTCAATGAGGTCATCAATCCTTGGAAGTGGGTAACGGTTCTTCACAGTTACCTTATTCAGCTCCTGATAATCTATACACATCCGATGCGACCCGTCCTTCTTCTTCACAAACAGAATCGGGGGTCCCCAGGGAGAACTACTCGGTCTAATGAATCCCTTGTCTAACAGCTCCTGCATCTCAGGAGGAGCCAACCGATACGGTGCCTTGGCTATCGGAGCCGCACCAGGGACTAGGTCGATCCTGAACTCCACCTGTCGCTCCGAAGGTATTCCAGGCAACTCCTCGGGAAATACGTCCACAAACTCTCGTACTACGGGCACATCACCCACCGTCGCCCTACCCGCCTCCCGGGTATCCATAACATAGGCGACATAACCTGCGCAACCCTGCTGGAGGTAGCGCCTAGCCCTCGCTGCCGAACATAAAGCTGGTCCTCGGTGTGGCCCTTCGCCCTGAACCACCAGCTCTCCCCCACTAGGGGTCCTAATCCGTACTGACTGTTGCGTGCAATCAATCACTGCTCCATTGGGGCTCAGCCAATCCATACCAATAATAATCTTGTTCCCCCGCAAAGGTATGGGAACCAAGTCCGCCAGGTAGCGTTCCTCGAAAAGCCTCAAAACACAATCCCGGTAGACCTCTGACGCCCGTACCGACCGGTCGTCCGCAATCTCGACCTCTAGAGGGCAATCTAACATGCCCAAAGACTCTGGAAACTTCTTGCTAAGCGCAAGAGAGACAAATGATCGGGTGGCACCCGAATCAAACAACACCTGAACTGGAATACCGTTCACATGGAACGATCCTAAGCAAGGCACATAATATATCAAATTCATAGCGACATAACATAAAAGCATAAAAATAAGAAATCATACCCGTCACTACATCGGGTGCAGCGCGTGCCTCCTCGGATGTCAGCTGAAATGCTCGGCTCCGAACCACTGGAGCCTCCAACTTGGCCTTCCGGCCATCCACAACCCGTGCTGTCGCTGGAGCTGGCGCCACTGCCGGCACCGCTGCTGCTGTCAATCTAGGGCAATTGGCCTTTTTATGGCCCTTCTGATTGCAATGAAAGCAAATCAGGTCTGATATCTGAATCGCAGGAGCAGGGGCAGTGCAATCTCTGCCAAAATGCCCAACCTTGCCACACTTATAGCAGCCTGAACCCGACCCAGTGCGACAAGCTCCCTCGTGTGACCGACCGCATTTCCCACAGCGGTCCCGCCCTGACTGGCCTTTCATCCTACCATCGGATCCCTTGGGCTTCTTCCCCGAAGCCCCCGTCGTCAGCCCCTCCGCTGCCTTCCTCTTCCGGATGTGCTCCAGATCAATCTCCCTCTCCCTAGCCCTGGCAATCATGGAATCCAGGGTAGGGCAAGCTGAGAAACTGACATGCTCCCGGATGTCAACTCCTAACATATCATGGTAGCGGGTTCTCCTCATGTCCTCATCACCCGCATACTGGGGCACCAGCAATGCCCTCTTCCGGAACTTGGCGGTGATCTCCGCCACAGTCTCCGTAGTCTGTCTCATGTCCAAGAACTCCCTGGCCAGCTGTTGAAGCTCCACAGCTAACGCAAACTCCGCCCTGAACCGGGTCACAAAATCCGGCCATGTCATAGCCTCAACAGCCGAGGCTCCCAGAGAGTCACCAACCGACTCCCACCAATCTCTGGCCCTGTCTCTCAAGCATCCTGCTGCATACCTCACCTTTGACCCCTCGGGGCAGAAGCTAGTCAACTGTGCAGACTCAATGTCTGCAATCCATCGTCTGGCAGCAATGGGGTCCTTCGCCCCATGGAAATCCGGCGCACCGCTCCCTCGGAAGTCCTTGAAGGACAGTGTGCGCGATCCTGACTGACTGGCCACCATGTCACTCCTGAACGCCCTGAGGCGATCCTCCATCAACTCAATGATCCCTTCCTTGATCAACCCGAAGATAACCGGCGTCGCATCAAGGATACCCATCGTGATCTCGGACGCGATGAACTCGCGTAACCCATCATCCACATGCTCGGATCCTGCGCCCGAGCCCGATCCTGACCCAGATCCTGAACCTCCTGCTCCATGTCGCATGACCACCATTCTGAAAATAAACATACGAATGTCAGGGTCACATATACTTTCGGAGGTCTCGCACACTTTCCAAGTTTCCAGGTTCCATCTAGGCCCTCCTTGATTCGAGTACGGGTCCTCTGCTTCCAGTAGTACGGGCCCATACTACCTTCCACATCTACCCGTACTTTCATCAAGGATTACTTCGACTTCACCAAGTCCCTTTTACTGATACCCTTTCCACTGACCTCACCCTAGGCTTTCCTAGGGCACTCTCCGACCTACCCTCCGCCATTAGTTGCACTAGGAGTCCCCACCACTTCCCCCTAACTAACTTGCGGATACTGTTACATATCCGTTCCTTAGCTAGTTGAAGGTGGCCAGAACCCCCATAGCACAAAGCAAACAACATTCATGCATTGGGTAACCAAATCAGGCATAACCTACACAGGCCATCCTACTGCTGACTAAACAGTCCTAGCATACAGCTCATACAACAGGCATATAAGGCATCCTCCTAGATCCTTAGCCCTAACTAGCATGCAATTCTCAGAATCATATATCAGGCACACAAGGCATCCTCCTAGATCCTTAGTCCTATTCTAGCATGCAGTTTTCTGAATCAAAACCATATAGCATAACATATCAAGTATGGGTATCTTGGGGAAAACTTACTTGAGCCCGACCGGTCGCATGCATCACACACTTCGTCTTTCTTAAAATCCTTCCATTTAGATTTTAGAAAACCATTTTTCCTTGTAAAAACCTTTTAGCCCCTCAGTTTGAGTCCAGACACCCCCGAGGGTGTGTCTAAATCCCTCAAACCAGGGCTCTGATACCAACTTGCAACGACCCAATTTTCGAGTCCAAAAATTTCTTTTTGATTAACTGACTCATAAAAACATTTATAAGAAAATACTGTGAAAACACGTCATCTCATAAATCAAAGCATCATGTCTGCAAACCCAAGTCATAAAATAATACATATCAGAGTACAATCCCAGAAAGCTCCATGTGGAAATCATATGTGTGTGTGTGATGCGATGCTACGCTACCGGCTCCTTCCCCTTAGACGAAGAGGTACCTGAAACCAAAACCGAAACCGTAAGCACAAAGCTTAGTGAGTTCCCCCCATCATACCACATACCATACAATATCCTCGGTATCTTTCAACCGGTAATCATCGTCGGTATCTTTCAACCGGTAATCATCATCGGTATCTTTCAACCGGTAATCATCCTCGGTATCTTTCAACCGGTAATTATCATCGGTATCTTTCAACCGGTAATCATCATCGGTATCTTTCAACCGGTAACCGTCGTCGGTATCTTTCAACCGGTAACTGGGGACTATTCCACCCCCTACCACTAGCATACAATCAACAAGATATAAACATACAGTCAGGCATATCCGGGTACTGACCTACCCTTCGGTCCTAAGGACCGCTATCAGGGAAACCAATCCCTATCATACACGTAACATATCATACAAATAAACTCATGACCAAAGCATGTAACAAGACCAAGATAATTATCACAAATACAATCATCTTCTAAATACTCCTCTTTGGTAGGTCGGCATTGTGGCCTTAGACCCACCCCTACTGGAAGGTAACTCACCTCGTACGAGAAGCTGCTGATAATCTGTGCGGGAAACCTCCGTCCGCTGCTGCTCCGGAAATCCTCCGGCTACAACCCCCACAAAACACTCTGTTAGAAACTAATATCTACTCTTAGGGTAAAATGACCATTTTACCCCCAACCAATTCCAAGTCAAAGTCAACTTCCAGTTGACCCGACTCGCCGAGTTGGGCCGTCAACTCGTCGAGTCCCTTCCCTTTACTCGACCTTATCCACGACTCGACTCGTCGAGTTTGGCGATGACTCGACGAGTTCCCCTTCCTTACGAACATCAATGAACCTTCATCCGACTCGCCGAGTCGGATGAACACTCACCGAGTTCACCTTCAACTGATGAACAAGTCCTGACCTTGACTCGCCGAGTTGTATGAACAACTTGTCGAGTTCATCTTCAAACATAAGGAGATTGCCTTGGACTCGCCGAGTCTGTTCTAGCACTCGTCGAGTCCCATGAACTCCAGGTCTAAAATTAAGTCCAATGCGTTGGGTCACTCTTTCTGTCCTGCTACAACCCTTCTAACACCCAACTGAGTCCTTTTGACCCTCAACAGATATGAGACTCAAAGCCTCGGACTCGTCGAGTCCCAAGAACGGACTCGCCGAGTCGATAACGTCCACTACCAAAATCCTCGATTTCTGATGTACAACACTTGACCAAAAGATAGATCTAAGCTCCTCCAATCGTTCTAGCACGTAAAGTTACAAACTTTACGTGCATGCATGGGACTTTGAGCTCAAAAGGACGTAAAATAAGCTCTTATGATGCATGGGACCTTTCTTGGGTGGAAAAGCAACCCAAATCTGCCTTGTGACTCTTCCCAAGTGCTAGATCCGAAGCCTTGACCCCCAACCATGTTTGCAATCATGGTTGGTTACCAAAATGGCTTATAAAAGCCCTAAATCTCCCCAAAAGGGATCTATAAAATGAAAGAGCAAGGTTATAGCTTTATACCTCCAATGGACTGTAGAAGATGCACAAACTCGGTTTCCCCTGGTCTTCACTTGTTTCCTCAAGCCTTTCCCTTCCTCCTTATGGTCCCAACTAGCACGATCCAACAAAATGCTTTAGCTCTTCTCAGAAACGGCTAGGGTTTGATTATGGGGAGTTCTGGAAGCATTGGGGACGAAAAGGAGGCTGAATAAGTGGTTTAAATAGGGTGCAAACCCTCAGATTAGGGTTTTGTCCAAACAGGGCCTACTCGTCGAGTCCGGGACTCGACTCGACGAGTCCATCACTTAAATCCCGCGTCTCATCCCGCTTCTACTCGGCGAGTTGGGCCTTCAACTCGCCGAGTCCCAGGCCAAAAATGCAAAATCACTTAAATAAAATACATACCAGGAACCAGGTGCTACAGATAGTATGCTTACCGGGCAAGGCCCGATGCCAAGCGGGGCCTGATGAGTATATTGTATGCTAGTTATCAGTATGTGATTTTATGCTTACCGAGCGAGGCCCGATGTCGGGCGGGGCTCAATGATTGTAAGGTATGCTATGGTCTTAGTGTTTATTGCATGTGCTAGTAAGATTATATGTTTATATGCTTATATGGTTATATGATTATGTGTGTATCGGGTGGGGCCTGATGTCAGGCGGGGCCTGGTGATTGATAAATTTGTAATCCGAGCAGGGATCGATGCTGGGCGCGGCCCGAAGCTGAGCGGGGATCGAGGCCGAGTAGGACTCGATACCGGGCGATGCCTGATGGAGGGCGGGGGCCCAGTATTTGATTTATGTATGTATGGTATGTGGTATCTTGGGGAACTCACTAAGATTTGTGCTTACGTTTTTCAGTTTATGTTTCAGGTACTTTGGTTTTCAAATGGAAGAGCTCGGGATGATTGCAGAGCACACACCACATGTTTCCGCATTCTGTGATTTTCTCTGATTTGATGATGGTTTGATTAATCTCGATTAACTTGGTTTTATGGAAGTGTTATGTATTAACGATTTATTAATCTAAAAATGAAAAATTGATGTCATTAATTTTTGGTTCGTTGCATCAATATTTACATATGTTATGTTGTTAAATAATACAACTAATAAAAATAACATATACATTCCGACTACAAATGTGCTATGACTATATAAACAGTTATCAACTTGGTAGTTTCAATATACCTCATACATACACAAAAATATATAGGTTTATCTATTTATACAAGTTATAGAACTTGTATCTTAGGCTCATACATGTGCTTATGTACACTACTTTAAGATTTATCAAATGTTTAAACAAGTATCGTAAACTTTTACATTTATGCTTATCAAATATACTTCTCGTTTATCCATTTATTCGTATCTGCGGTCGTTAACTACAACCTTGGCAGATGACTTCATATGTCTATCCATACAACTTCATTACTATAAACTTAACTAGATTTCATAATCTAGAAACCATAGTTTAGATTTCTATCTTTATCAAACATTTCCAAACACAATTTTACTTACAACAAAGGCAATACTTTTTTGGATCATATTAAAAGTATCATTATTACAGAAAGCCTGTGACTCTCACCAACCTTTGTGTTGACCCTCAAACTTACATGTATTCTCAGCAAATCATTAGACAAGCTTTCAGACAGAAGATTAGTCATGGATTACAGACGACCTAGCTATCTAGTTTTTGTTATCTGTCGACCAGTTTAAGGCAACTACTGTACTCTTATTATCTGTAAGAACCCTGTATCCAAACTTAATGATGGAATACAAATGTTTTTTTGTTATCTTTATACTTGTGCTATATATTCAGTTTATCTGTGATCCATGAACTTAGTTGCACAACTCCGCATGTTCCACCTCGGCCGAGGGTGTGACAGTACCACATACCATAACATGCACAAATAATACATACTGGGTCCACAACCTCACAGTTGGATTACCCCTAACCTACAACCCTCCGGTAGGATTGCCCCGACCCACAACCTCACTGTTGGATTGTCACCGACCCACAACCTTTTTGTAATAACCCAAAAACCAGATAAAAGTTTTCATTTTCAAATAAGGAATTACAGTCATAAATTGTTTCCAAAATCCATTACATAATTAACATGTCCAATTATCAGAGTAACAATATCAGTAAGTGAGGAAAATAGTGGATAGTGAATGTTATGCCATTAAGCCAGGCCCTTCCCCTTAGCGTCGGAAGCACCTGAAACCACAATACAAACTGTAAGCAAAAGCTTAGTGAATTTTCCCAAAATACTACATAACATACAATCGCAAAATACCACAAAACATACATATGATTGCCATGGGCTACCCCCATGGTCTAATATCCAAGTGCCATGGGCTACCCCTATGGTCTTCCATGCCATGGGCTACTCCCATGGTCTTCCATACAAGTGCCAAGGGCTACCCCGATGGTCTTTCAGACAAGCAAACACATAAACAACTATCATTCCACATGACAAGTAATGGTTCGGCATTGGTGCCTTCGACTTATTGGTATAGTGAGAAGACTCACCTCGGTCTGCTGACAAATACTAACTGCTCGACTACCACTCCAACAGTCTCACACTGAATACAAAAATTACCCTAATCAGAATTAAGGCACAATCCCAACTCATGGGCCCAAAACCCTAAGTCTAAACTCCTAAAATAAGGGCCTAAAAGCCTTTTTCCTTTAATGGGCCTAACTATTACTGGTCCCAAAAGCAATAATGGGCCTCAAGGCCAAACAGGCCCAACAATGCTACTTAAGGCCCATTAGGAAGCTCAAAGGCCCACCCACTCTAAACAGATCAAGGCCTAAAATCAATTAGGGCCCAAATGACTCAAAATCCCAACACAAGCCCAAAAGCTCACAGGGATTGTACGCGGGGTGTAATCCTTGTACGCACAACGTTGTTGGGTCTAAAATTATGGTTTATACTTTGCTTTTCTAGACAATTGTATTTGTCTGTAGTGTAATATGTGTTTGTGGCTGTGTTGACGGTCAGGTTGGTGTGTACGGCCGTAAGCGGGTTTACGGCCGTAAACCTGTTCACGGCCGTGAACCCGTGTACGGCCCATGTTTCCTATATATATGTGTAAGGGGTGAGGAGTGGTAGAAGAGTGTACGGCCAGGGAGAGAGAAATGAGCTTTAGTGTGTGTGAGAGAATCTAATGTGTATGGAGCATCACTCATATCTTTGAATACATCATAGATTCAAGTTATTATTCTTCTTCTTCTTCTCTTCTATTTTGATCTGGCATCATCCGTTTGATTGGGATTCCGCACCATCAAACGGATCTGATTGATACACAAGCAGATTGGGGACTTACAAGTGGTATCAGAGCTTGGATTGTATCAATCAATTTTTCCAGATCTGGAGCTTATTTGATCTTATTTTTAAAGGATTTCTTTGTTTTTGGATAGATCTCTGAAAAATAGGGGGGTTTGTTCTTCGTGTTTTTGATAAAAGCGAGTTTTGGATCGAGTTTTGGAGCAAAAAAGGGCAAAATTGCTGTTTTTTTATCGTATCTGAAGCTGGTTCACGGCCAGTTGAAGGTGTACGGCCCGAAGTTCGTTTACGGCTCGGTGTACGGCTCAGCAGCCTCGCACGTGTACGGTCAGGCGGGTTTGCGGTCCGAGGTTTATAGTCTGCTCGTTTGCGGTCCTCGAGTTCATGGTTCAGCCTCGGTGTTCGGTCCAGCTTCGTTCTCGGCCAGCAGCTCCAGCACATGTCCGACCATCTTCGCACACGTGCACGTCCTCGCAGCACAACATCTTATTAAAAAAAGCGAGATTTTGGGGGTGCCGGATTTCGAACCCTGGTCACCCGCATCCACAACAAATGCGTCTTACCAGTTGGGCTAAGCTGCCTGTTGATTCAAACCTTTCGATTTTAATTCAAAAGCACTCCCATTCGAACCTAGTTTCGCATTTTCAACCCTTTTAGCCAAAAAATCAATTCTTTTAATTTTAAAATCCATTTTTCAACCAAAAATTTTAGTTTTTAATTTTTGACTTTTATTATTGACTTTTTCCTAAAATTTTGACTTTGACTTTTAAAGTTTGACCTTTGACTTTAAACTTTGACTTTTTCGTTTAACTTTTAAATTTTCAAATTTAGCTTTTCGGTTTGACTTTTAAGTTTGACTTTTCAAGTTTGACTTTTTAAATTTGATTTTTAAGGTTGAATTTTGAGGTTTCAAGTCAAAGGGCATATTTTTAAACAATGAGTTTCTCAAACATTCCGGTCAGTGAAAATGTTAGTTCTCAATCCCGCATTAAAACTGTCAAATTTTTGCGTGACCAAATCGAGTTGATTAAGAGAGAAAATGAGGACCTAAAATACGAAGGATATCAACTCAGAAAAGGACAAAATCCATTAAAAGAAAAATTAGAAGCCAAAACAAATGATTTTAGGAAACTGCAATAAGATTACAGCAACAAGTGTGAGAATTATGATCACATAAAAAATAAACTTGTTGCTGTAACCAAAGAACTTGACACATTGAAAACCCGTTTTCAAAATGTTGATTTTAATTTCAAGAAATTTGATGTGTCAAGTGAGGTAGTTGCGTCCATGATAGAACATAGTATGAAATTTAAGGATAACCAACAAAAGGGTCTAGGGTATGATAAAGTTTCTCCTCCTTTTAATCACACTTATCAGTTTAACCCTTTAACCAAAGAAGAAATTGAAAATGAAGCACACCTTAAGTATGGCCAACCCCCTACTTCAGCTTCAGTTAAGACTGAACAATCAGGGCCATCTGAGGGTGCTGAGATGAAAAATACTGATGTTTCTACTTCTTGTGCAGGTAAAGTAGTGGAAGAAGAGAACAAGGAGAACACTTTTGAACAATCCAATGACTCCTTGAACTCTGAATCTGTTGCTTCTAACTCAGTTACTCCTAACAAACCTGCGGTTGAGAAATACATGCCACCAATTCCAGTGAAACAGAGTGCCTGTTGCAAGTGTGCATGTGGGAACAACCAGCGACAAGGCAAAGACACGCCACTAGGGGCAGGAAGAAACAACTTCCCAGTGAAGAAAAAGACATGTTTTCACTATGGAACACCTGGACACATTGCCCGAAATAGTCCAAATCGCGCATACATTCCCTACTACGCACAAGGATGACAAAATGCGCCAAGAGGGAGATACTCCAAAGGAAATCATTCGAGATCACAATCGCGAAATGACGACTGGAATGCCCAGATGGCCAAGAATCAAACCCACAAGGATAAGAATCAAACCCACAAGGATAAGAATCAAAATCCCAAGGACAAGAAGGGAAAGTCGGCCAAGAAGCCAAGCTCAAGAGATGCTCCATTGAAGCCAAGACCGGTTAGGTCAAAGACATCTCGATGGTCGACTTCAAGTTCAAAAGCAAGTACCAAGGCACACATTCGATCGAACAAGAAATGGGTTAAACCCAACTACAGATGGGTACCAAAGGTTCAATCTCCCAAATCACCTAATGACTCTAATATTTCTTCATCTTCTGTTTGTGATAAGCAGGATATGTGATGGGAGAGTACCGTGCAAAGATGACAAAGGTCAACCCAGTTTCAAAATGGATTGGGTTCCAAAGACCAACTGATCCCGCTCTGTGCTGGAGCAACTATGGAGGCATATCATCAGACTTCGGTTTGTTGGTAGTGGCTGTTCTAGACACATGATAGGAGGCATCTCTCAACTGTACAACACTCAGAACTTTGTTTGAGAGTTTGTGTTCTTTGCGGGAAAGAAAGAAAGAAAGGAATGGATCACACATGGGGTTTGTGCTTATTGACATGAAGAATTTTCGGATCTGTTCTGAGACTATGCGTGTTGTTCTCAGACCTTCTGGATGCAAATTTAATCTGTGACTTACGGTTTGATTTTTCTTCTCTATACTCCCGAGTTTATCTTACACTGATTCGTTTTGAAGACAATCTTTTACTTTCTTATAGGTTTTCGTTAGTAGGTGTTGTTTGGGAAGTGATATGAAGTATAGTGCTAAAGGGCAATTTATGATGCGTGTAATGCACTAAAGCCGAATTGTCTAGACTCTGTATTCAATATGCTGGTAGGCACAAAGGATTCAAAAGGACTAGACATTGATTGACCATGGAAGGACTAGAAAATATAGACTTAGATAGTTTCATTTGGATTGACCATACGACGCTCGGGTATATTGAGCAGTGAGATAAACACGGGAACCCATGAGATACACTAAAAGTTAATTATCTAGAACTGTGGCTGAACATTTCCTTGATGTATGGACTCATGTCCTTAATTCGGGTATTGATAGGGCAACTGGGGGGTTCTGATAAAGTAGGTCTGTAGGAAATTATTTTCTTGCTTTCTATCTATCAGTCATATGTTGCTTCCTTTGTGTGATTGGAACATATCCGACCTGGAATGCAACATATGCAACTCTATCTCTATGCATTTCCATATCTATGAAGTTCTTTCTATTTGTTAGCCATATGTTGTTCCCTCTGCGTGATCAGAAGATCTGACCTGGGACACAACATATGCACTCTACTATCTCTCTAAACCCCTATCTATGTTAGTCATATGTTGTTCCCTCTGTGTGATTGGAAGACATCCGACCTGGGATACAACATATGCAGTTCTATATCTGACTTCTATCTTAATGATTGAATACTCACCTAAAGTAAGGAGTTATTTGGAAGTTCTTGATTACCGGGGTATATCGGGAAGTGGGAAACATGTTCTAGTACATCTAAAATTGAACTATTTAATAGGTTGTCTGTAGATCTTGCTGCTTAATTTAAGTGGACAACAATATCCTTGGTCGTCGTCAGCTAAATGTCCAGTTACGAATATATATCACAATGACTTGTCACTTATAATTTGTCCAAATTGTCAACATCCTTTGTGTTTTAGTGGACCACAATACCGATGATTGACCAGATCTAGACATGCAGGCGTGTGCTGATAAACGATATTGGATTGCCTGACAACTTTGATCCTAAATATTTTTGTTTTTGTTAAATTTGTTCATAGTTTTCCTCTATGCACAAATTTAGGGGGAGAATTAAAAATATCAAAAATCAAAAAAAAAATCAGAAAATTCAAAAATAAACAAAAATCAGAAAATTAAAAATCCAAAAATAGTTTTATTTCTTGTTCAGAAAAAATCAAAAATCCAAAAATATTTTTGTTTCTGTTTTAGAAAATATGAAAAATACAAAAATATTGTGTGCTAAGTTTTCTTTTAGTTTTGTTTTGTCTTGAAAAGTGAATTCAGATATAGATGAGACTCATGGAGACTGTATCGAGATTTCTGAGCCAAGGCTTCATCCATGAGCATCGAAGAATTCTCATTCGAAGGAGCAAGAAATGAATATTATTCTTTCAACATTCAATCCTTCAATCCCAGAAGCAAGGTGAAGCTGACTTGAAGATTATGTGTCAAGTTGCATTGAAGCCTCCTCAATCAATTTGCTGCTATCTTGAACCTGCTGAAGTGATCCAAAAAGATTAGTTCTCTCTGATTTTCTCTCTGAAGATTCTCAAGATGAAAGTGCTATCTTTCAAGAATCTTATCAAGAAGCCTCCTCACCCAATGTGCGTTTAGAGTAAAATTTTGAAGAAAAGGCCAACTGCTCAAGATGAAGTCATTTGTTGAAGATTCATCAAGTTCATCTTGAAGTTGTGAAGAATTTGAAGATTAATGCTGAAGCTAAGCTCCCGATGAAGATTGATAAGAAAAGCCAGCTACTTTTTAGGGGGAGTTTGTTGGGTCAGTTAGAAAAGAAAGATATAAACCAAGGTGGAGATTGTTGGGTCTAAAATTATGGTTTATACTTTGCTTTTCTAGACAACTGTATTTTTATGTTGTGTAATATGTGTTTGCGGCTGTGTTCACGGCCAGGTGGGTGTGTACGGCCGTAAACGGGTTTACAGCCGTAAACCCGTTCACGACCGTGAACCTGTGCACGGCCCATGTTTCCTATATATATATATATATATATATATATATATATATATATATATATATATATATATATATATATATATAAGTGTAAGGGGTGAGGAGTGGCAGAAGAGTGTACGGACAGGGAGAGAGAAAGGAGCTTTAGTGTGTGTGAGAGAATCTAATGTGTATGGAGCATCACTCATATATTTGAATACATCATAGATTCAAGTTATTCTTTTTCTTCTTCTCTTCTATTTTGATCTGGCATCATCCGTTTGATCGGGATTCCGCACCATCAAACGGATCTGATTGATACACAAGAAGATTGGGGACTTACAAGCGTACTTTCCCACCATGCAGTACATGCTGTATACACCTTGGTACGCTCAGCTTACTGCCCAACTCAACCCATACAACCGTTTGACACTTAACGCATGCAGACATTGAATCCCAATACCAGATCTCGGTTAGAAAAAGGGTCCTAGGGCATAAAGTTGGCAACTTTATGCCTTTTGTACCACTTAGTTCTGTGTACTTTTCAGTTTAGATCCGTGGGGGTTGGAAGATTTGGTGGATTTAGTATCGGTTTGGGTAAGCATTATCTTTGGTATAATTCTCTGTTAGTGTTTGGTTTATATCATCAATAATTGTTATATGCTATTTTTCATGCCATGAATCATTAGTGGGTTGTATGTTGTTGATCGGGTTTCGGTGTGTTCGGTTGTTGTTCCGATTCTTTGATGGTATCAATTCAGGGGTATTGTTAGGAAGGACTATGGTCAGGTTTAGCGCGTTAGTTCTCCAAGTGAAGTCAGGGTTCAGTTGTTTTAGCATTTGATCTGGTGGGATCGGCGGTCGTCTATGGAAGAAATTTTGGGTTCACCGTTGCTGGGGAAGGAGCGGTAGCAAGGAGATAGTGGTGTCAGTCGCATGGGTTTGGTTGGTCACTGGAGGTGCCAAGGAGATCTATTTCTCGCGAGGGTTGTGGTCATTGTCACCAGCATAAAGGACTTCAAGATTTGGGTGTTGTATCATGGGAAGCGTTTGGGATTGGCGGATTTGCTGAGGTTTCGGGAAGTGTTCATCTGGATTTCAAGAGTTGTGCGGTCATTGGGTTTGGCAAGTGATGGAACACTAGTATTGGTAAGCGCAGTTTGGCAGTAGTTCAATCATAAAGAGGTAAGATGGATTGGGAATCCACAAAACTTCGTGGGCTGGGAGAGCCTCGACTAATCCAAGTGAGGGAGAATCGTCCAGATTTCTGGAAGCTGAATCGGGAGTGGATCTAGGATGAGTTCCACATCCCCGTTGGGAGAGAAGACGACTCGAGTATCCGTCTGGTTTGGGAGATTGTGAAGGTTAGGAGTTCAGGAAACTTCCAACAGTTGGTTGGCGTCTTCCTGGTGATGGACATCGGGCTTATAGATGGATCTAGGTTAGGGTTCCAAGCATGACCCGAACGCCTGATTGGGAGCATAGTATGGTGCGTGTTTGACTCAGTATTAGTATGGATGGATTGGTACATGATCGGTAAGACCATGGGCAGTGACCATGGCGAGATAGGAGTGTTGTAAGACTGCGAAGTGGTCTGTAGCATTCACTAGGTTGGCAGATAGTGTTGGAGTGTTGTAAGACTAAGGGGTGGCCCGTAGCATTCACTGGTCCTTGTGTAGCGGTGATGACATAAGAAATCTATGATTTGGATTATGGATTTCTTCATATGGATTAGACCAGAGCAGGTCAGTTTGTAAAGATTGTGGGAGGGCCAGAACATTCATGGGATTAAGGAAGTGGTGGGTCACTTTGAGGCTGCTCGTGATATAAGACTACAGTTGGTCATGTAGTATTCATTATTAGCATCGGATTTGATGGCGACAAGGTTGACGGTCGGTTCTGATCTGTAGGGTCAGAAAGGTTGTTGGAGCGATAGTGGTGATATAGCTAGGGTGATTATTTTCAGATGCGGCCTTCGTTCGGAAGTCGCGTAGTGCGACTGTGTGTGTCTATTTGACTCAGTAACCGGGTGGGAATCCGGTGAATTGGTTAGTTGGCAGGTAAGTTGGGACCAGGAGGGTCTCAACTGATTTTGGAAAGTAGCTAGGGGGCATCAAGATGAGTCGAGGCGGTATTAGTGATTTGGGATTCGTATGTGGAGTCGCTTGTTATTCGAAGAATACACTAGTCACTTGCAGCTTGGATTAAATAATCTCTGAGTAATTGATTTGACCCTGTTGCGCAACTCTCCTTTGAGTCTAACCGTTGCAGGGATTAGTCTTCTACTCAAAGGATTATATGAGCCTGCTGTAAAGTAAATCTGTTCCGCAACAATGAATGGCCAAGGATTTTGTTTCCAATTGAAGCATCAAGGTATTCAAGGGTTGGAAGGGTTTTGTTTAGTTTGGAATTCAATATGGATTTGGCTTGGTAGTGGTTCAGTATGGGCGGTCTGTCGAAGAGTCAGACCAATTCGAGATCTTAGGTTTCGAGTAGGGTAGAAGTGGTTTTTCTGCAAGGAATTAGTGATTTGATCATCATCGGGATTAGAGAGTTCTGCTAAGGTTGGGTTTGGTTACCTTGGGAAGGCCGTTGTATGCTTTGGGTTGTGGTTCCTCAGGCCGTTTGGCGTGCCTGGGATGGTAAGGAATGATTTCGTGGACAAAATCTAATTTAAGTAGGGGAAAGTTGTAACACTTAGTTCTTCATGCTTTTCAGTTTAGACCCTTGGGGGGTTGGAAGATCTAGTGGATTTAGTCCCTAGGGGCAAAAGTGACAGTTTTCGGAAAGTCGGGGTACACAGGGCGTACTCCTTATTCGTTGGGTGTACTCTTGAAGAAGGATCACACAACTTATCCACGTACGCTGGGCGTACGTGGAATACTCTTAGCGTACGTGAGCTGCATGAAAACCTTATTTTTCGAGGTTGTACCCTATATAAGCCATAAGTTAGCCTCTTTTTTCCTTGTTTAACCAGCCTCCCATCCTTGAAAACCCTAATTCGTTCCTTAGCCTATGTTTGGTGCTTTTGAGCCCTTGTGAATCTTTTGTAGAAGATTTTATGTATCTTGAAGGGAAAGGAGAAGCTTGCAGACTCATTATTTGGAGGAAGGCTTTGAGATCCAGCTTTATCACCTTCATTTCCTGGATTGTGAGGTATAAAGTTCAAACCTTGGCATCTCATTTCATAGATGTACTCCTTGGCATGTTTTTGGTCATTTTGGTTCCCTTGGTTAGTGATTGAGTTAAGGTCGTTTTTGGAGCTTATCTTGTAGATCTGGACTTGTTAAGGGTTTCTTAAGCATAAAGGTGCAAACTTTATGGTGGTTTTGGTCTCAATGCATGTATTAAGTCATTTATTAAGCTCTTTTGAGCTCTAGAGCCCTATTAAACCATTCATGCACATAAAGTTGGCAACTTTGTGTTATTAAACACCTTAAGGAAGTCAAATCTGAGTTTGGATCGAAGTCTTAATGGGTAAGAGCTGAAATGGTAAAGTTGGCCAAGTTGGTGAGTATGTGGGGCGTACAAGCGTGTACGCTGCACGTACAAGCCCTTTATGTTGAAACATGAAAAGTGAAACTCTAGCAATCCCAAGAATGAAAGTTCCGATGTCAGCTGAGTCCGAGATATGGTGAAGTTCCGAGATTTAGATCAAGTCCGAGATCAAGATGTTCCGAGATCCGAAGTCTGTTCATGCATTTAATGCGTTTTGTCTTATCTTTGATGTAACAGTTCATAGGACTTATTTATGTGTATCTTTTAGATATCAGTTCGTCAAACACTGATTATTTTCCAGTCCTAAGAATGTTTTTAGTTTGTATTATGTTCCTCCACTATATAAGGAGTGAATGTTTCACCATCTCAATATATGTGAACGATTCAAAGTTATAATCCAAGAATAGCAAATATTCTCTTCACATCACTTTCACTTTCCTTCAAGTCAAATTTATTTCATTACATTATTCTTGTTCTTTAAATATCTTTGCATTGATTATACGGAAGTTTACTTCATTTATTACTTGAATACTTTGTTGAATATTTACCTTCAAGTCCTAACTGGTTTACCAGATTCGACTGGACTTTATATTAAGAACAGACATTAATCTTAAAGATTAACTCAAGGTTTGAGTTTTCACATACCCTAAGTATAGCAGAAGTGATTATTCATATATGAATATGGCGGCGGTGGGTGGTGGTGGAGGTGGCGGTTGTTGGTGGTTGGTTGTGGAGGTGGTGGTGGTGGCGGTGGTGGTTGGTAGAGGTGGTGGCGGTGTTTCTTGGTGGAGAGGAGGTGGTG